>NC_088401.1:68862712-69042712 GCF_034236695.1 Oncorhynchus nerka
CCTGTAACTAGCAGAGACAGAACATGATCACCTCCTGTAACTAGCAGAGTCAGAACATGATCACCTCCTGTAACTACCAGAGTCAGAACATGATCACCTCCTGTAACTACCAGAGTCAGAACATGATCACCTTGTGTAACTAGCAGAGTCAGAACATGACACCTCCTGTAACTAGCAGAGTCAGAACATGATCACCTCCTGTAACTACCAGAGTCAGAACATGATCACCTCCTGTAACTAGCAGAGACAGAACATGATCACCTTGTGTAAATATGACCACCTCCTGTAACTAGAGACAGAACATGACACCTCCTGTAACTAGCAGAGACAGAACATGACACCTGACCACCTCCTGTAACCAGAGTTAGAACAAAACAACTAGACAGAACACCTCCTGTAACTAGCAGAGTCAGAACATGACACCTCCTGTAACTAGCAGAGACAGAATATGACCACCTCCTGTAACCAGCAGACAAAACATGACCACCTCCTGTAACTAGCAGAGTCAGAACATGACACCTCCTGGAACTAGCAGAGTCAGAACATGACACCTCCTGGAACTAGCAGAGACAGAACATGATCACCTCCTGTAACTAGCAGAGACAGAACATGATCACCTCGGGGTAACTAGCAGAGTCAGAACATGAACACCTCGTGTAACTAGCAGAGTCAAAACACGATCACCTCCTGCAACTAGGAGAGTCAAAACATGATCACCTCCTGCAACTAGGAGAGACAAAACATGACACCTCCTGTAACTAGCAGAGACAGAATATGACCACCTCCTGTAACTAGCAGACAAAACATGACCACCTCCTGTAACTAGCAGAGTCAGAACATGACCACCTCCTGTAACTAGCAGAGACAGAACATGATCACCTCCTGTAACTAGCAGAGTCAGAACATGATCACCTCCTGTAACTACCAGAGTCAGAACATGATCACCTCCTGTAACTACCAGAGTCAGAACATGACACCTCCTGTAACTAGCATAGACAGAACATGATCACCTTGTGTAACTAGCAGAGACAGAACATGATCACCTCCTGTAACTAGCAGAGACAGAACATGATCACCTTGTGTAACTAGCAGAGACAGAACATGATCACCTCCTGTAACTAGCAGAGACAGAACATGATCACCTCGGGTAACTAGCAGAGTCAGAACATGAACACCTCGTGTAACTAGCAGAGTCAAAACACAATCACCTCCTGCAACTAGGAGAGTCAAAACATGATCACCTCCTGCAACTAGCAGAGACAGAATATGACCACCTCCTGTAACTAGCAGACAAAACATGACCACCTCCTGTAACTAGCAGAGTCAGAACATGACACCTCCTGGAACTAGCAGAGACAGAACATGATCACCTCCTGGAACTACCAGAGTTAGAACATGACACCTCCTGTAACTAGCAGAGACAGAACATGATCACCTTGTGTAACTAGCAGAGTCAAAACACGATCACCTCCTGCAACTAGGAGAGTCAAAACATGATCACCTCCTGCAACTTAGAGAGACAAAACATGACACCTCCTGTAACTAGCAGAGACAGAATATGACCACCTCCTGTAACTAGCAGACAAAACATGACCACCTCCTGTAACTAGCAGAGTCAGAACATGACCACCTCCTGTAACTAGCAGAGTCAGAACATGATCACCTCCTGTAACTACCAGAGTCAGAACATGATCACCTCCTGTAACTACCAGAGTCAGAACATGACACCTCCTGTAACTAGCATAGACAGAACATGATCACCTTGTGTAACTAGCAGAGACAGAACATGATCACCTCCTGTAACTAGCAGAGACAGAACATGATCACCTCGGGTAACTAGCAGAGTCAGAACATGAACACCTCGTGTAACTAGCAGAGTCAAAACACAATCACCTCCTGCAACTAGGAGAGTCAAAACATGATCACCTCCTGCAACTAGGAGAGTCAAAACATGATCACCTCCTGCAACTAGGAGAGACAAAACATGACACCTCCTGTAACTAGCAGAGACAGAATATGACCACCTCCTGTAACTAGCAGACAAAACATGACCACCTCCTGTAACTAGCAGAGTCAGAACATGACACCTCCTGGAACTAGCAGAGACAGAACATGATCACCTCCTGGAACTACCAGAGTTAGAACATGACACCTCCTGTAACTAGCAGAGACAGAACATGATCACCTTGTGTAACTAGCAGAGTCAGAACATGACACCTCCTGTAACTAGCAGAGACAGAATATGACCACCTCCTGTAACTAGCAGACAAAACATGACCACCTCCTGGAACTAGCAGAGTCAGAACATGACACCTCCTGGAACTAGCAGAGTCAGAACATGACACCTCCTGGAACTAGCAGAGACAGAACATGACACCTCCTGGAACTAGCAGAGTCAGAACAGAACACCTGATCACAAAACTCACCTCCTGTAACAAAACATGATCACCTCCTGCAACTAGAGAGACAGAACAACTGAGAGACAGAATCACCTCCTGTAACTAGCAGACAAAACATGACCACCTCCTGTAGCAGAGTCAGAACATGAACACCTCACCTCCTGGAACTAGCAGAGTAACTAGGAGAGTCAAAACAGAGACAGAACATGAACACCTCGTGTAACTAGGAGAGTCAAAACACGATCACCTCCTGCAACTAGGAGAGTCAAAACATGACCACCTCCTGCAACTAGGAGAGACAAAACATGACCACCTCCTGCAACCAGGAGAGACAAAACATGACCACCTCCTGTAACTAGGAGAGACAAAACATGACCACCTCCTGTAATTAGCAGAGGATGTTTGAATGTTTGAAGAAGTGCAATATTTACCTGGAGCGAACGCTACAGATAGCACTACTGGGTGATTTGAAAAATCATTGTCAATTGATCAATAATACTTTTAGCAAAAATTGTCATCTTTAATTTACAATCAGTAGAAACTATGAGAATAAAAAGGTTCAGAACTTTCATGAAACATCACTGTAGAACAATATATGGCAAATAGAAATTCAAAACTGGATGGTCTCAAGAGATAGATGGGAGGTGTTGAGTGGAAGGGGTTGAGTGGAACTGAAAGGTGGGATTAAAAACAACAAGATAACTAATATAAAATATACTGTGTCTGTAAAATGTATATACGTTCAGAACTTTTGTGAAACAGTACAGTTAAAAATATATGGCAAAATAGAAACCAAACTGGATGGTCAACAGAGATAGATGGGAGGGGTTGACATTAGCTAAAGGATGGGATTAAAAACAAACAAAAGATAATTATTGTAAAATACATTGTGTCCGTAAAATTGATAAAGTATGTATATAAACTGGAAGAAGAAGCATAAGTGTTGTTGTCCCTTAATTTACTCCAATTATGTGAGGCGTGGTAGGGTTAGGGAAAAATAAAAGGGAAATGTATATTTTTAAATGCTAATAATAATTTTAAAAATAACTATTATCCCCTACTGTAAACAGCAGAGAGAACATTATCCTCTACTGTAACTAGCAGAGACAGAACATTTGTGAAAGTAAAATATATCACACCTTTGTATTAAGCTAAATTCACAAAATTAAAACAAGTAAATCTAGAATATATGCCAGGGTGGTCGCATAAAATGTGTCTACTGTAAAATGTGTGGCAAGATTGTTGCATAGCCAACATGGTGTCATAATTACCACTGTCAGCCTCCTGTACCTCACCACATGCATGCCACTTTGACCGAGGCACAGTACCGGACCATGTTTAAACATCTATAACACGTGTCAAACTCATGCAGGTTTTCACTCCTCCTTTGTACTTGATTGATCAAATAAGGTCACTGATTAGTAAGGAACTCCCCTCGTGTGGTTGTCGAGGTCTTAATTGAAAGGTAAAACCAAAAGCCAGCAGACACTCAGCCCTCTGTGGAATGAGTTTGACACCCCTGCTCTAAATGAAGACATCTGCAGTTCATTTAGAAGTAGAACCAACAGATTCAGGGGGAACTTTAAGAGTGGATGGAATGAAATGAAGCCGTACCTGGTGAACTCTAGAACATGGAGCAGTTCATACTTCTCCTCGGCTCCAAGCTGAAAACAAAACAACAGACAGAGACAGTAAGTTAGTCATTGCACTTTAAGTCATTTTTATCACTTTTCACTATGAAAGTAACCCAACGCTACATTTTTGACCCTTGTCTAATCTTAATTGAACTAAATTGTGCTCAGACAGCCCGCCCAGCTCAGATGTTATAAATTGTCAAGACCACCAGGTACAATTGCCGATGATTACATGTGCGTCAAGGGGCTTTCGCAGGCCTAATAAAAGTTGAGGACCTAGACAAATGTCTTGGAAATGTCGTACTCTGGAGAAAAATTTGAAGAGGGCTTAGGCTTCCGTGCCGGCCTACCTCCTCCCTAAGTGCAATCATCAGGTTAGCCAATTACAGGAAACAAAGTGCCCTTAGGTTAGAGAGGGACGCGTTCACAGACGTAATCGCGTACCCGTAATCTAATTAAGTCATTTAGAAGAGTCGTTATTTTCCATGACAGGGCCTGTGCTCTAGCTACATGAAAGGACCTGGATCCAAATAGTAGGATAATCATTTTTCCCCCTCCAAATAAACTTTACCCAAGTTTGATAGAACTTGCCAATGCAATGGTCACAGAAGTACAAACCCCACCCATCTGTCACTCCAGGCAGGCGCAGTCAAACGCTCAAAGCAGGGCTCTATGTATTGCATTCTTTGCATTAAAGTGCATTGATTGTGTCATTTTTATGCTGATCTCACAAAATACATGTCCATGTATATAACTGTATATAGCCTCATTACTGTTATTTTATTGTTTTACTTTAGTTTATTTAGTCAATATTTTCTTAACTATTTTTCTTAACTACATTGTTGGTTAAAAGGGCTTGTAAGTAAGCATTTTACGGTACAAATTTGATTTGATTTGTAAATGGACAAAAAAGAATGCATCGTAAGTACTTGAAAGAAAACAAATCCTACTTGAACCCAGGTCTGCTCCACCGTACATTGGTCCGACCCTCAAGTATTTCCCGTCTCTCACAAAGGATGCATCCCAAATGGCACTCATTTCCCTTTATAGTGCACTGTTTTTGACCAGGACCCATACGGGTATGGTCAAAAGCAGTGCACTATAAAGTGAATAGAGTGCCAAATGTTGAGATGAAGCCTCAAGACATTTAATCAGACAGAGGCCTCAAAGTGCCGAGTGATTTTCATAGCGACAAGCTCCTTGATGATATTTTACAGTGAGAGAGAGCACTCGTCTGAGCTCTGAGGGACAATAGAGGTGTTCTGTGTTTACACAAAAAGCACAGCGTCTGTCCCTGTGGTGGCTAAACAAAGGCTTTCATTCCCAGTGTATAGTGAAAAAAAATAAGCCTAATTATTGTGTTGTATACGGGATGCCGAGCTATTTCTCCTTTGAAACATTTTGCAATGCTATTTCTACCAGGGATGGGCATTTGAAATGATTTCACTATTCGAATAATATACACTATATATAAACAAAAGTATGTGGACACCCCTTCAAATTCAGCTATTTCAGCCACACCCGTTGCGTACAGGTGTATATATTTTGGGCACACAACCATGCAATCTCCATAGACAAACATTGGCAGTAGAATGGTCTTACTGACCTTTAACATGGCACCGTCATAGGATGTCACCTTTCCAATAAGTCAGTTCGGCACATTTCTGTCCTGCTAGAGCTGCCCCGGTCAACTTTAAGTGCTGTTATTGTAATGAGGAAACGTCTAGGAGCAACAATGACTCAGCCGCGAAGTGGTAGGTCACAAGCTCACAGAACAGGGAAGTGGTAGGTCACACAAGCTCACAGAACGGGGAAGTGGTAGGTCACACAAGCTCACAGAACAGGGAAGTGGTAGGTCACACAAGCTCACAGAACGGGGAAGTGGTAGGTCACACAAGCTCACAGAACGGGACCACCGAGTGCTGAAGCGCGAAGCATGTAAAAATCGTCTGTCCTCTGTTCCAAAACTCACTACAGAGTTCCAAACTGCCTCTGGAAGCAACATCAGCACACGAACTGTTCTTCGGGAGCTTCATGAAATGTGTCTCCATGGCCAAGCAGCTGCACACAAGCCTAAGATCACCACGCGCAATGCCAAGCATCGGCTGGGGTTGTGTAAAGCTCGCCGCCATTGGAGCAGTAGAAATGCGTTCTCTTAATCCGTGTTTGCGGATGCCAGGAGAAGGCTACCGTCCCAATGCATAGTGTCCACTGTAAAGTTTTAGTGGAGGAGGAATAAATTACCTGCGGGTATTTTTCTTGCTTCAGGCTAGGCCCCTTAGCTTCAGTGAAGGGAAATCTTAGCGCTACATCATACAATGATATTCTAGACGATTCGGTGCTTCCAACTTTGTGGAAACAGTTTGGAGAAGGTCCTTTCCTGTTTCAGCATGAAAAATACCCCATGCACAAAGCGAGGTTCATACAGAAATGGTTTCGCGAGATCGTTGTGGAAGAACTTGACTGGCCTATTTATCATACCATCTGCTAGGGCCAGTCTTGACTGCATCAAATCGTTGTAAAGAAGCTAGCAAGCTACAGTAGCCAGCTAGTTAGCTTAAGTAGCAAGTCTACCTATTTTGCTGCACTCCCCACACTGGTCTACAACAAATCCATGTATATGACACAACAGCCTACCTGTTGGTTGATCATTGTAGCCTACTCCTCATTAAGACAACTTAATTCCTTAATTTTAATTCCATTTTGCATTGATTAGAATCTCCCACTTTACATGGAGTGTTTGACTGTAGCGTCTTTGATTGGACAGTAACAAGGTAAACGTGTGAAACGTGAATAGGCTACTGATGCTTTTTAAAAAATTTTTATGGGGCACAGCGTCATGAAACTGTTGTTTTACTAAAATGTCAAATGTAATGGTCTATCCTTGTAGGTTATGTAGCAATGTCACAGACATTTTTTGCCTTTTCATTGTTAAAACAGGCCGAACAATCAGAGCACTATTACTAGAACGTTCTGCACACAATGACCGTAGCCTTTCAGTACTGGGCAATGTTTGGCAGGCCTACCTCAAAACGTTTGCACACAAGTTGTACTGTAGATGGGTGAGTTACCACCTTACAATGTTTAGAGCTTTAAGAGCTACAGAACAGCAGTGAAAGGCACAATAGCATTGTGTTCATTTTCATTATCAGACTTTATTTTGTTAATACCATAGAAATAGAATCACTAGAATAAGAATTATATTTATATGTATTCTGCTGCATCTACTTACCGCTTGAATGATGACACTGTCTGGGGTTCTACCGGAGAACACAAAGCCCAGGTTCGCTGCTGCCCTCACCAGAGCCCCTTCGTCTGTATAACCAAAGGAGAGCCCAAGTTAGGGTTGGAGATGAGAGGTGCACCAGAACAGTAACACAAGTATCACAGAGACATGAGATGACCAAGAGAGTTGGGGTCTAACTAAGCACTAAGAATTTTGTTCTAGACCGCAAAAATGATCATACAGTTGTTTATAAACGAGTGCTACAACCACTTTGTACATACGGAAAGTATTTAGAACGCTTCCCTTTTTCCACAGTGTTACGTTAAAGCCTAATTCTAAAACGGATTAAATTATTTTTCCCCCTCATCAATCTACACACAAATCAGCCATAATGACATAGCAAAAACTGAATGCCAAGACTGTGCAAAACTGTCAAGGCAAATGGTGGCTACTTTGAAGAACCTCAAATATAAAATATATTTAGATTTGTTTAACAATTATTTGGTTACTACATGATTCCATATGTGTCATTTCATAGCTTTGATGTCTTCACTATTATTCTACAATGTAGAAAATAGTAAAAAAGAAAGAAAACCCTTGAAATTAGTAGGCGTGTCCAAACTGCGCGTGCACACACACTATTTTATATTGTATTATACAGGGCGCATTTGGAAAAGAGACTTAGGTCTCAATGTCTTCCCTGTCAAAATAAAGGTTAAATAAAATAGTGACATTCTATCCATTCATCATATCTCCTCTTTTTGTCTGGATCACAAGGAAACAAGGCCAGAGTGGAGAATGCACTCTTAATTATGAAAAGTGGATAGGTTTTGCAGATTCACTGAGGTAAGCGCCACTTTAAATATTTCAAATGAACAAGCTCTACTTAGAGGGTGGGTGGGGGAGACAACCCCGGCAGATCAAATGAGGAGGATGCTTCAGAGGACCTTGTATTTCCCTGGGTCGTGTTCATCAGTGTGTAACGTTGCAACAGAACACAAAAATGAGCGGTTCTTATGGGACCTATGGGTCAAGGTAGTGCCTAAATATTTGTCCGTTTTCTTCCGTTTGGTGCCTATTGAACCACTTCAAAACATCTAGCCTTGGTGCCTGTTGAACACGACCCTGCTCTCTACCACTACAAAACACCTAGCCTTGTTGGCTCAAAGCATATAAAGTCAGATTGGCCTTGTATAATATAATAGAGAATACTCAGGGTTAATGTGCATCCTTTTGTATTGTTCAGATGTCTGTTCCACTCCTGCACAACGAAATTGCTGTCTTTTGTATACTGGTCAGATCCCAGTTTGTGTCACTCCCATCTTCAATAAGGTATTGATGTCATTAGTTGATATCAATGTGATGGTGTTGTCATATGTCTACAGACGATACTGAGGTTTGAGGGGCTTTGCAAACAATGAGACTTAGGAACACAGGAAATTGAGGCATGACAATATAAGTGGTCGCCTAGAGACAGCCATTTATTCAACGTCAACTGGAGATCCTTTGCTTCTTTATTCTTATATTTGATTGGTAGATTGACTGACGGACGTTCGGTGACTGACCTGGCATTTTAAGCTATCATAAGGCTGTTAAAAGGCTATTAAGAGCGGTTGTAAGACTTTTACAGTGCAGTGCTGTGAGGTCAGGACTGGTGGGCCGTACCTGGTGAGGCAGCCTGGTAGACGATCGTATCGTCGGTGCGCTCGGGGACGGCCGTGTGACAGATGGCCAACATGGTCATGAAGTCCAGGATGACAGGAGCAGTTGGCTGCAGAGGGACAGGGAGGGAGGGGAAGAGAGTGAAAGAGGCAGGGAGGGAGAGTGAGGGGAACAGGGAGAATGAGAAAGGGGAGGGAGCGAGCGAGAGTGAGGAGACATGAGCATGACCAATTTCCACTGGAAAATGATGACAAGACACCTGCAAATAACAGCCTATATTGACAGACTGATGATGAAACTGAATAAGACACTGGAAATCTCTTGCCTATAGCTGTAATTTCTTTATGGGAATAACTCTACCCTCAAAGGACTTGTCGGTCCCAGGCAATAATGACAAGTATAAACATTAAGTCCACAAGACTGCTTCGTCATATCTTCTAGGGTGTAGTTAGTCAACAGCATGGATTTATAGTAGGGTGTATTGAGTCAAAGGCATGGATCTGCAGTAGGGTGTAGTTAGTCAACAGCATGGATTTATAGTAGGGTGTATTGAGTCAAAGGCATGGATCTACAGTATGATAGAGTTAGTCAACAGCGTGAATCTGCAGTAGGTTAGGGTTAGTCAACAGCATGGATCTGCAGTAGGGTATGGATGGTCAACAGCATAGGGTGTGGTTAGTTTACTGGCTTCCAGTAGAGTATACTGTACATATTCAGAATGTAAACAGGTATTGGTACGGACCCTGTATATAGCTTACTACGGGTTTTCTTATTTTATATACACAGTAAATTCGGAAAGTATTCAGACCCCTCAACTTTTTCCACATTTTATGTTATGCTACAGGCTTATTCTAAAATGAATTTAAAACATGTTTTTCAATCATCAGTCAACACAATAATAACAAAGCAAAAACAGTTGACGCTACAAGCTTGGCACACCTTTCTCTGGGAAGTTTATCCAATTCTTCTCTGCAGATCCTCTCAAGCTCTGTCAGGTTGCTGAACATCTACTTTCAGGTCTCTCCAGAGATGTTCAATCAGGTTCAAGTCCGGGTTCTAGCTGGGCAACTCAAGGACATACAGAGACTTGTCCCGAAACCACTCTTGCATTATCTTGGCTGTGTGCTTAGGGTCATTGTCCTGTTGGAAGGTGAATCTTCACCCCAGTCTGAGGTCCTGAGTGCTCTGGAGCATATTTTTTTTTTTAAATCAAGCATCTCTCTGGACTTCGCTCCATTAATCTGTCCCTCGATCCTGACTAATCTCCCAGTCCCTGCAGCTGAAAAACATCCCCACAGCATGATGCTGCCACCATGCTTCACCGTAGGGATGGTGCCAAGTTTCCTCCAGATGTGATGCCTGGCACTCAGGCCAAAGAGTTGAATCGTGGTTTCATCAGACCAGAGAATCTTGTTTGTCATGGTCTGAGAGTCTTATGTGCCTTTTGGCAAACTCCAAGTGGGCTGTCATGTACCTTTTACTGAGGAGTGGCTTCCGTCTGGCCATTCTACCATAAAGGCCTGATTGGTGGAGTGCTGAAAAGATGGTTGTCCTTCTGGAAGGTTCTCCCATCTCCACAGAGGAACTCTGTCAGAGTGGCCATCAGGATCTTGGTCACCTCCCTCCCCGTTTTGATACCCTCCCCCAGATCTGTGCCTCGACACACTCCTCTCTCGGAGCTCTACAGACAATTCTTTCGACGTCACGGATAGTTTTTTTCTCTGACTCAACTGTGGGACCTTATACAGACAGGTGTGTACCTTTCCAAATCATGTCCAATCAATTGAATTTACCACAGGTATACTCCGAGTTGTAGAAACATCTAAAGGATGATCAATGGACACAGAATGTACCTGAGCTCAATTTCAAGTCTCATAGCAAAGGGTCTGAATACTTATGTAAATAAGGTATCGTTTTTTATTTTTCATATATTTGAAGAAAATAAAAACACTTTTTTTTTGCTTTGTCATTATGGGGTATTGTGTGTAGATTGATAATACATTTTATAATAAGGCTGTAAAGTAACAAAATGTGGAAAAAGGGATTTGAATACTTTCCGAATTCACTGCGCGCACACACACGTATCAAAAGTTCGGACACACCTGCTCATTCAAGGGTTTTTATAAATTTGTACTATTTTCTACATTGTAGAATTATAGCTAAGACAAAAACAATGAAATGAAACAGAATCATGTAGTATGCAAGTCTTAAAACATATCAAAATATATTTTATTTGAGATTCAACGTAGCCACCCTTTGCCTTGACAGCTTTGCACACTTGGTATTCTCTCAACCAGCTTCACCTGGAATGCTTCTCCAACAGTCTTGAAGGAGTATCCAAATATGCTGAGCACTTGATGGCTGCTTTTCCCTCACTCTGCGGTCCCACTTATCCCAAACTCTCTCAATGGGGTTGAGGTCGGGTGACTGGAGGCCAGGTCATCTGATGCAGCACTCCTTCACTCTCCTTCTTGGTCAAATAGCCCTTAAAACAGCCTGGAGGTGTGTTGGGTCATTGTCCTGTTGAAAAACAAATGATAGCGCAAACCAGAGGGGATTGCGTATCGCTGCAGAATGCTGTGGTAGCCATGCTGGTTAAGTGTGCCTTGAATTCTAAATAAATCGCTGACAGTGTCACCAGCAAAGCATCCCCACACCTCCTCCTCCATGCTTCACGTTGGGCACCACACATATGGAGATCATCTGTTTACCTACTCCGCGTCTCACAAAGATATGGCGGTTGAACCAAAAATCTCAAATTTGGACTCAGACCAAAGGACAGATTTCTACTGGTCTAATGTCCATTGCTCATGTTTCTAGGCCCAAGCAAATCTCTTCTTCTTATTGGTGTCCTTTTGTAGTGGATTCTTTTCAGCAATTTGACCATGAAGCCCCGATTTACGCAGTCTCCTCTGAACAGTTGATGTTGAGATGTGTCTGTTACTTGAACTCTGAAGCATTTATTTGGGCTGGATGAGAGAATGGCAAAAGTGTGTAAAGCTGTCTTTAAGGCAAAGGATAGTTACTTTGAAGAATCTCAAATATAAAAACTTTTTTTTTTGTTTAACACTTGTTTTGGTTACTACATGATTCTGTGTGTTATTTCATAGTTTTGATGTCTTCACTATTATTCTACAATGTAGAACATAGTAAAAAGAAAGAAAAACCCTGGAATGAGTTGGTGTCCAAACTTTTGACTGGTACTGTATATATACACAAACAAATATTTATATTAGTTATACTATTTTGATATTGATTATGTAAGTTAAGCATTTCACTGTTAATTGTGCATGTGACAAAACTTGAAAACCATAAAGGATGATATTTTCTGAAGGAAAACGGTGTGTTAGCTTCAGCTCTCTGAATAGCGTACATATAAATCATAAAAAATGAAAGCCTCCACTTATGTACTTCTTGTTCTGACAATCTGTATTTCAGCTACCCCTCATTTGTACCAATAACTTCTCTATCATATGGAAACTCAAAGAAGGATTTGCCTATAAAAAACAAACACTTCACGCATTTGATTACTGCTGCTTTTGTCATTATTGTCCTCGTGTCTTTGATGCAAGCTCTTTGAAGAGATATCGCCAGGCGGGGAACAGAGGAGCGATGAAAGAATAAAGCTGGAGAAAAATCAAAGGCCTTCTTCCAAATGAGAGTACACAGAGACTTTTACAGACCAGGTGGCTGTTTGGCCGCTCCGTCACAGCAGAATGCTAAATCTGGTTTGGGTGACAGGTAGAAGGGGTGTATGTGTGTGCACATGTGTTTATGGCAGAACAGGGTGATGGTCACCTAAGAGGACAGAGAGGCCACTACAGACAGCTCCAAAGTTCTGAATAGATGTGACAGCTAATAGGACCGACGCGACACTACTGGCTCGGCCCATGGCCCCCTGTGGGCACCTTTGTAGCCTAATCTGTGTCATGGTGCCAGTGACAGATACTCATTGCTTCGGACGTGACCGATGCTGGAAGTTTAGCGGGACTTGCAGGAAGTCGTGTAAAGGGATTCTGCCTCCATCTCCCTGCCTTTTATCTCAGAGCACTAAGCAAACCAACCAGACACAGGTTGCATCCCAAATAGCACCCTATTCCCCTTTATAGTGCACTACTTTTGACCAGAGCCCATAGGTTGCACTATAAAGGGAAGGGCTGGGAATTGCCAGGGACCTCAAGATACAATATCATACTTTGGTGCTGACACGATATATGTATTGCGATTCTCAATGTATTGCGATTGGATATTGTGATTCAAACATATTGCTCACCATGTGTCTGCTGCAGAGGAACAGAGAGCCATAACTCGTTTTGATCAGTCAGGGAAATAAAAGTTGGCTTCCTATTTTTTTTTTTAAGATGGAAAACAAGCTATTTTACATTTAAGTCATTTAGCAGACGCTCTTATCCAGAGCGACTTACAAATTGGTGCTTTCACCTTATGACATCCAGCTATGAAGGAAAGATTCTGGAGTCTTGGTGCAGGCAAAGCCAACTAGCGCAAAAATATTGCGATAGTCAAAACTACACAATATATTGTAAAAAATAATATACCGATATGTAACTATATCGATTCCCCCCACCCCCCTCTCACTAAAATAGGGAATAGGGTGCCATTTGGGACAGCTAGACAGACTACTCCACGGTCTGAAAAGATGACTCGAGAATTTGAAAAGCACCAGAGGGTGATTTTTTTTTTTTAGGTACCCCTGCGACCACTTGCTGCTGTATCCACAGGGTTTCCCACAAACAGCCAGGGGCCGAGTTAAACTGTTGTCAATGGCTGGGATTCATTGTGTTTAAAATGTGACCTCCGAGTACAGTAAGCCAAACACAGACGGGCAAAGGAGGAAGTGTTTGAATGTAGAGCATGGAAGAGGTGCTACGGTAAGGCTATCAGCCGTTTTAGCAGCTTTAGCACAGGTTTGCTGGTTTACGATCCCAGGTCAAATCTACTAATGTTGAGGAACTTAAACCCAAAACGACCTCAAGGGGCACAGTACTGTGGCTGGCCCTGTGCTCTCTCGAATATGGTAGTGTTAACAGCAGAGCAGAATATACATTTCCGATGTATTAGTTAGAGGTCGACCGATTAAATCGGAATGGACGATTAATTAGGGCCGATTTCAAGTTTTCATATCAATCTGTAATCTGCATTTTTAGACACCGATCATGGCCGATTACATTGCACTCCATGAGGAGACTGCGTGGCGGGCTGACTACCTGTTATGCAAGTGCAGCAAGGAGCCAAGATAAGGTGCTAGCTAGCATTAAATGTATCTTATATAAAACAATTAATCTTAACAATCACTAGTTAACTACACAAGGTTGATAATATTACTAGTTTATCTAGCTTGTCCAGCATTGCATTTTAATCGATGCGGTGTCTCTTAATTTATCATTGAATCACAGCCTACTTAACAAGCGTATTCGCGAAAAAAGCACCGTCGTTGCACCAATGTGTACCTAACTATAAACATCAACGCCTTTCTTAAAATCAATACACAAGTATATATTTTTAAACCTGTATATTTAGTTAATATTGCCTGCTAACATGAATTTCTTTTAACTAGGGAAATTGTGTCTCTTCTATTGCGTTCTGTGCAACAGAGTCAGGGTATATGCAGCAGTTTGGGCCACCTGGCTCGATGCAAACTGTGTGAAGACCATTTCTTCCTAACAAAGACAGCTAACTTCGCCAAACGAGGGATGATTTAACAAAAGCGCATTTGCGAAAAAAGCACAATCATTGCACGAATGTACCTAACCATAAACATCAATGCCTTCCTTAAAATCAATACACAGAAGTATATTTATTTAAACCTGCATATTTAGTTAAAAGAAATTCATGTTAGCAGGCAATATTAAATTAGGGAAATTGTGTCACTTTTCTTGCGTTCATTGCACGTAGAGTCAGGGTATATGAAACAGTTTGGGCCACCTGGCTTGTTGCGAACTAATTTGCCAGAGTTTCACGTAATTATGACATAACATTGAAGGTTGAGCAATGTAACATCAATATTTAGACTTATGGATGCCACCCGTTAGATAAAATACAGAACGGTTCTGTATTTCACTGAAAGAATAAACGTTCTGTTTTCGAAATGATAGTTTCCGGATTTGACCATATGAATGACCCAAGGCTCGTATTTCTGTGTGTTATTATATTATAATTAAGTCTATGATTTGATAGAGCAGTCTGACAGAAGTGGTAGGCAGCAGCAGGCTCGTAAGCATTCATTCAAACAGCACTTTCCTGCGTTTGCCAGCAGCTCTTTGCAATGCTTCAAGCATTGCGCTGTTTATGACTTCAAGCCGATCAACTCCCGAGATTAGGCTGGCAATACTAAAGTACCTATTAGAACATCCAATAGTCAAAGGTATATGAAATACAAATGGTATAGAGAGAAATAGTCCTATAATAACTACAACCTAAAACTTCTTACCTGGGACTATTGAAGACTCATGTTAAAAGGAACCACCAGCTTTCATATGTTCTCATGTTCTAAGCAAGGACCTTAAACGTTAGCTTTTTTACATGGCACATATTGCACTTTTACTTCCTTCTCCAAAACTTTGTTTTTGCATTATTAACCCAAATTGAACATGTTTCATTATTTATTTGAGACTAAATTTATTTGATTTATTTATTTATTATATTAAGTTAAAATAAGTGTTCATTATTACAAAAAATATATATACAGTATATATAAAAATTGGCCGATTAAATCGGTATCGGCAATTTAAGGTCCCCCAACAATCGGTATCGGCATTGAAAAATCATAAAATCGGACGACCTCTAGTATTAGTTAGACAAATAAAGTTGTTTTAGTAGAAGTACAACTAAGGCACCATATTCTGGTTCATGTTGACTCAGGTGTTCAAGAACAAGGAAGAGGACGCTGGTAAAATTAATGACAGCACCACCAATTCTAGCAGGTTCAACTCCTGTGCTTTATGGAAGAGAGCTTTCATTCTCTACATGAGTGGCATCACATCACAACCTCTCCACACATGAAAAGGTCTCTTCAAATACGACAGGGGGTAAAAGAAAAACAAATATAAGTTTTCCATCCAAGCTTAGCAAATATATATATCTCCAAAAGAGAACACCAATAGCTCCCATACAAATACTGTTAATTAATTAATTAATTAATTAGGCCTAATTAATATAATACCGCCAGCGACCACTTCATTATCATCAACAAATCCTTACAGGGGATTGTGATTTACAAACAAGGAACCAGCACTTGTTCACTTTGTATGTAATTAGCGCTCAGAGTTGGCAACACACTACAGATATCTATATGCCATTAAAACGGATCCTACCCACAAACTCATTAACAGCGCCGAGGAGTTTGTGCTGTCACAACACGGCAAACATCACAGCAGGATTACATAGTCTCCCCGGGCGACACCGTGCTAGCTAGCCACGTAATCAGAAGTGACATCCTGCCTCCTATGCCGTCTGGTGACCCGATGACTCAACCAGCCAATCAATCATGGCTTTTTATCCATCTCGCTTCTCACAGACAGAGCGATACACAGCTACGCTACAGGAGGTGGTTGCTGCCTTTGAGTGAAACCAGTGTTTGCAGGATTGAGGCAAATTTATTTTACGTCGTTTTTTGAAGTTCAATAGCATGACAGACTTGAACAAAGCGTGGAAGATAAAGTATGTCCACCTGCCTCTATGAATTCCACAAATAATATACGCTGTATAGCAAATGTTTTTATCCAGGCCACTTAGTGCCCAGCATGTAAAATGTTTTGTATGGGTGGCCCCAGCGGGAATCGAACTCAAAACCAAAGGGCCATGCTCTGCCAACTCAGCGACAAAAGGACCACAGTCAAGCAGTCAATCCCCCAACCCCACATGTGGATGTTTCAAAGGGACCACCAGAGTAAGATGGGAATAGATAAGCTCAGCAAAAAAATAATAATCCTCTCACTGTCAACTGCGTTTATTTTCAGCTAACTTAACATGTGTTCATACAAATATTTACACAAAGAGATTCAACAACTGAGACAAACTGATCAAGTTCCACAGACATGTGACTAACAGAAATTGAATAATGTGTCCCTTAACAAAGGGGGGGGGGATGCACCAGAATTGCCAGTTCTTGCTGTGAGATGATAGCCCACTCTTCCACCTAGGCACCTGCAAGTTCCTGGACATTTCTGGGGGGGGGATGGCCCTGGCCCTAGCCCTCACCCTCCGATCCAACAGGTCCCAGATTTGGGCTCTTCGCTGGCCATGACAGAACACTGACATTCCTGTCTTGCAGGAAATCAAGCACAGAACGAGCAGTATGCATGTTCATTAATTGTTTATGGTTCATTGAACAAGCATTGGAAACAGTGTTTAAACCCTTTACAATGAAGATCTGTGGAGTTATTTGGATTTTTACTAATTATCTTTGAAAGACAGGGTCCTGAAAAGGGGACGTTTCTTTTTTTGCTGAGTTTATTTAGGGTCATATCCATTCAGTTAATTTTTTTGCCCGATTCAATTTTGTTTTTCCCAAATTCTATTTTCTCTGTTTTGTTGATCCAGGTTACCATTTCAGGTTTTTGCTCTCAGAAATCACACTTTTTTCAAATATAAAAAATAAATTTGATGTTGAGGACATAACCATGCTTAAACCACATCAAGACACCACTTAATGTTCTACTAAGCTAACATATGGAATTGTTTTAAGATGGTCATACCAAGCAAGGATCATTTAGCCATAAAAAAATAAATTACCAAATTATTTGATGACATGTTGAATTTGGCCTTAGTGCTATTAGCCCATAGAAATGCATTGAATAACAGATTCATACATGGAAAAATAGTTAGGAAAACATTTTATCAAAAGGAAGTTGGTTTTCAAGTGTCTATATCGAAAAGATTAGAAACCTTTTTTTTTTTAAGTATTATGTTTTTTTTTACCCATATTTAACAAACAAAAATTGGCACTAAACTACTTCCATATAAACTGAGTGTACAAGACATTGGGAACGTATATCAATTCCTAATATTGAGTGGCACCCCCTTTTGTCCGAGTCGGGGCATGGGATCTAAAAGGTGTCGAAAGAATTCCACAGGGATGCTGGCCCATGTTGAATCCAATGCTTCTCACAGTTGTGTCAAGTTGGCTGGAGGTCCTTTGGGTGGTGGACCATTCTTCATACACACGGGAAATCACAGCAACGTTGCAGTTCTTGACACACTCAAACCGATGTGCCTGGCACCTACTAACATACCCCATTCAAAAGGCACTTCAATCTTTTGTCATTGCCCATTCACCCTCTAAATGGCACATATACACAATCCATGTCTCAGTTGTCAAGGCTTAAAAATCCTTCTATAACGTCATTAGCATACTGGTTTTTGTCCGGAACTTCGGATGACTGACGTGACCAAAGTAAACTGCCTGTTACTCATGCCCAGAATCTAGGATATGCATATACTTGCTAGCATTGGATAGAAAACACTCTGAAGTTTCAAAAACTGTTAAAATAATCTCTGAGTATAACAGAACTGATATGGCAGGGAGAAATCCGAGGAAAATCCATTCGTATTTTTTTTTTTTTTAGTTCACAGGCCACTTCAATGCTTGCGATAGGATCCAGATTGCAGTTCCTATGGTTTCCACTAGATGTCAGTCTTTAGAAAGGGTTTCAGACTTCTTTTTTTTAAATGAGCGAATAGTTGGAAAAACTACAAGTTGCCTCCCATTAGAAATGTAGTCTTGTTGGAGCGTGAATGAGGTGCGCGCACTTTGTTATTTATCTTCCACGTTGAACATACTATTCTCTGTCTTAAATAGTATGGTTTATTTAGATATTAGAGTACCTGGGGATTAATTATAAACATTGTTTGACTTGTTTGGATGAACTTCACTGGTAACTTTTTGGATTTGTTTGTATGCATGTTGAACGAGTGGATTACTGAAACAAGCGCACCAACTAAATGGACATTTTGGGGATATCGAGAATGACTATCGAACAAAACAACCATTCATTGTGTAGCTGGGACCCTTGGGATTGCAAACAGAGGAAGATCTTCAAAGGTAAGTGATTTATTTAATCACCATTTGTGATTTTGTGACACCTGTGCTGGTTGAAAAAGTATTGGTGTGGGGCGCTGTCCTCAGATAATTGCATGGTATGCTTTCGCCGTAAAGCCTTTTTGAAATCTGACAACGCTGTTGGATTAACAAGTAGTTTAGCTTTTAAATGATGTATGACACTTGTATTTTCATGAATGTTTAATATTATTTTGAACTTCGCACTCTGCAATTTCACCGGATGTTGTCATAGGTGTCCTACTAGCGGTTAATGTGCACAAACAGGGTTTAGCCTGTCTCCTCCCCTTCATCTACACTGATTGAAGTGGATTTTACAAGTGACAGCAATAAGGGATCACAGCTTTCACCTGGATTCACCTGGTCAGTCTATGGCATGGAAAGAGCAAGTGTTCAAGATGTACTGTATATACCACATTCATAAGTAGGAACAGGGTTCGGGGCAATTCAGTCCATTCAGGAAGTAAACTGAAATTCCAATTCTCCTCAAAGCTTTCCTATGACGACAATGTAGAATTTAAATTGGAATAACTTGACAGAAACATTTATGAAATGCTTATGTACTGGTTATCAATGTGGTATGTACACACATATCTACCCAGTCAGTGAGGCCCACTAAAGAACAAAAAAGCAGGGTTGGGTTCATTAGGTACCAAGAGCAAGAAAACCGACAGCCACATGGATGGACAAAAAAACCTGCTTACACTTCCTTTTCCATTGCTAAATGCTTTAATACATGTCCCTACTGTTCACGACCCACGCCTGACATCTCTCCTAACGTCCTCCTGCACACCCCACCACTGCAAGTGGGTGGTGGGGAACCCTAGTTACTTACGTGATTACTTTGGAGGTTTTCCAGCAAGCTGGGGTCATTAAATCCGGCCTCCTCAGACGACTGTGTGCTGTGGCTGTGAATGAGAAAAAAGGACACTGGTGAAAAAAACTAACACTACACCGACAACACAAGAGCATAAGTAAAGAAGAAAAAAAACTGATCAAGTTTAGTAATTGAAAAAAAAAACTCTCCAGAGAGTATGAAATAATTGGAGACTGCATGAAGAGTTTGTGTGTTGGGAATTATTTAAATTGCAGACAGATGTGAAGCTGGTCCCGAGGGCTTGTATATACAGTTACAGTGATGGCCAACAGGGATTCTGTACCATGTTGACAGTAAAAACAAAAAAAACTTTGGGAAAGCCAGCAGCCAGAGCTGGCCTGAAATGACTCCATAATGCACCAGACGCAGGGGAAACGGGAGAGGGGGTGGATTATTAAGTTGCGCAAGCCTGGAGTCCCTGGTGACTCTCAACTTCTGGGTAACATTAATTCATTTGCCTCCCACTCACACATGCAACCCCCATCCCCCTCCTCCCCTCCCCATCTCCAAGAATCCCTACATGACCTTTTGGTTTTATCTCAATAGAAACACAATGCAACAGAGTCGGGTTAAATTGGCAGAGAAGAAACCGTAACCAGACAAGAATCCTTGACAATAAGTATTTCTTTCAGCAGAAAAAATACTAAACAAAACACTAAATATTTAACAATCATACGGGAGTCACTACCGCAAGAAAACACAACTTTGTGTTGGTATTGACTATTTCGGTTATGACAATTGACATATTTTCCACTTTTACAAATCACCGTTACAACAGAACTTTCCGTTGGCATTTTCAACAGATATACACTCAGACATCTAGTAAGAATACGGTACATAAGATTGAAAAAGGTTCAGTAAAGGTTTTTAGATAACGTCAGCAGAAAGCCACACGATAAGACCAAGAAAAATGGAACTGGTCCTGTACATTGACAAATTATGTTTTTCTCAATAACACTTATTTAAAAAAAAAAAACATATGGTCTGGTCATAATCAAGAAATCTAATTGCAGCCAGGCTGTTGGCTATGGTGAGTGCAATATAATTGGATGCAAAACCCTGAAAGCATAGAAGTGACACGTCTTGTCAGGATGCCTTTTAGCATTGCTACCAAATCTTGGGTGAATAGACTCTAGGCAGACAACAGTGGTTTACTACCTCCGGCAGAAATCGATTGATGATTATGTGATAAATAGGAGACAATGGATCAGGTCGGGATTAACAGGAATGTACCATGGTTGCCATTAGCCACCATAATAAGTTACCTAAACCCAGGGGATGGATCGTTAAGGTTCTTAAGAGCCAAACGGCAATAGTCCTGTTAGTTCACCGCAAACAAATGTTGCTTTGGGAACGGGGGAGAAGGGAGAGCGCAATGCAATTATACCAGGGCTGTGGAAGATATGTTATACCGAGAATAGATGTGGTGGAGTAGAGGGAATCTATCATACTCAGAGGCCTGTATTAAAATATGGCATGCAGGGAGAAAGCAATTTCTCCTGCCTGTCTAAGGAGGGATACAGAGAGACACAGGAGGGGCAGAACGCACCTCGCTTTATGGCTAATATTGTAGTGTTGAGTATGTGGTTCTCTCATTTAAATGCTGAATAGACTGGGCGCGCGAGCCATCGCGTACATGTTGATTTTGTCCATCCACACCAGACGCGATCAGGACACGCAGGCTGAAATATCAAAACTAACTCTGAACCAACTATATTCATTTGGGGACAGGTCGAAACGCATGAAACATTCATGGCAATTTAGGTAGCTTGCTTGCTGTTGCTAGCTAATCTATAAGCCAAGTTAAAACACAATTACCAATAAACAGACATGACTAACACACGTAGCTCATAAACGAAGACCTAAAGTAGCCCACACACCTAGGCCAGGAAAGCAACAGTAGATTCTAGTTTTAATAGAATCCACACTGATTGTTGTGTAAGCCCTACTCCAGGGGTTGGTAAAACATTTGTGCTAAAGGAACTCTGTTCAAGTTTTCCCACAAATAGGAAAAAGGGACGTGATCGTGCCTCAATGTATGAAATGATTATTATTATCAAATACACATCTCTTATTGGGCTGAGTTGTGGTCAATTTGCAATGTACAAATTATTATAATTCTGTTCCACCCACCTCCCCGGCCATCCACTCCTACAAAAATCGTCCTGCGGCTGAATGTAGTTGCCTACCCCTGCTTTATCTAACCACCTACAGTGACTTGGGAAAATATTCAGACCTTGACTTTTTCCACATTTCTTTACGTTACAGCCTTATTCGAAAATTGATTAAATATTTTTTCCCCAATCACTCTACACACAATACCCCATGACCAATCAAAAACTTTTTTAGATTTTTTTGCAAATGTATTAAAATAAAACTGAAATACCTTATTTACATAAGTATTCAGACCCCTTTGCTATGAGACTCAAAATTGAGCTCAGGTGCATCCTGTTTCCATTGATTATCCTTGACATATTTCTACAACTTGATTAGAGTCCACCTGTGGTCAATTCAATAGATTGGACATGATTTTGACACACACACACACACACACCTGTCTGAATCAAATTTTATTTGTCACATACACATGATCGGCAGATGTTAATGCGAGTGTAGCGAAATGCTTGTGCTTCTAGTTCCGACAATGTAGTAATGACCAACAAGTAATCTAACCTAACAATTCCAAAACTACTACCTTATACACACACACACACACACACACACACACAAGTGTAAAGGGATAAAGAATATGTACATAAAGATATGAATGAGTGACGGTACAGAACGGCATAGGCAAGCTGCAGTAGGTGGTATAGAGTACAGTATATACATATGAGATGAGTAATGTAGGGTATGTAAACATTATATTAAGTGGCATTGTTTAAAGTGGCTAGTGAAACATTTTTACATCAATTTCCATTATTGAAGTGAGCTGGAGTTGAGCCAGTATGCTGGCAGCAGCCACTCAATGTTAGTGGTGGATGTATAACAGTCTGATAGCCTTGAGATAGAAGCTGTTTTTCAGTCTCTCGGTCCCTGCTTTGATGCACCTGTACTGACCTCGCCTTCTGGATGATAGCGGGGTGAACAGGTAGTGGCTCGGGTGGTTGTTGTCCTTGATGATCTTTATGGCCTTCCTGTGACATCGGGTGGTGTAGGTGTCCTGGAGGGCAGGTAGTTTACCCCCGGTGATGCGTTGTGCAGACCTCACTACCCTCTGGAGAGCCTTACGGTTGTGGGCGGAGCAGTTGCCGTACCAGGCGGTGATACAGCCCGACAGGATGCTCTCGATTGTGCATCTGTAGAAGTTTGTGAGTGCTTTTGGTGACAAGCCGAATTTCTTCAGCCTCCTGAGGTTGAAGAGGAGCTGCTGCGCCTTCTTCACAATGGTGTCTGTGTGGACCAATTCAGTTTGTCCGTGATGTGTACGCCGAGGAACATAACTTTCTACCCTCTCCACTACTGTCCCGTCGATGTGGATAGGGGGGTGCTCCCTCTGCTGTTTCCTGAAGTCCACGATCATCTCCTTTGTTTTGTTGACGTTGAGTGTGAGGTAATTTTCCTGACACCACACTCCGAGGGCCCTCACCGCCTCCCTGTAGGCAGTCTCGTCGTTGTTGGTTATCAAGCCTACCACTGTAGTGTCGTCCGCAAACTTGATGATTGAGTTGCAGGCGTGCATGGCCACGCAGTCGTGGGTGAACAGGCAGTACAGGAGAGGGCTCAGAACACACCCTTGTGGGGCCCCAGTGTTGAGGATCAGCGGGGTGGAGATGTTACCTACCCTCACCACCTGGGGGCGGCCCGTCAGGAAGTCCAGTACCCAGTTGCACAGGGCGGGGTCGAGACCCAGGGTCTCGAGCTTGATAACTAGTTTGGAGGGTACTATGGTGTTAAATGCTGAGCTGTAGTCGATGAAAAGCATTCTCACATAGGTATTCCTCTTGTCCAAATGGGTTAGGGCAGTGTGGTTGCGTCTTCTGTGGACCTATTTGGGCGGTAAGAAAATTGGAGTGGGTCTAGGGTGTCATGTAGGGTGGAGGTAATATGGTCCTTGACTAGTCTCTCAAAGCACTTCATGATGACGGAAGTGAGTGCTAGGGGGCGGTAGTCGTTTAGCTCAGTTACCTTATCTTTCTTGGGAACAGAAACAATGGTGGCCCTCTTGAAGCATGTGGGAACAGCAGACTGGGATAAGGATTGATTGAATATGTCCGTAAACACACCCGCCAGCTGGTCTGCGCATGCTCTGGGGACGCAGCTGGAGATGCCGTCTGGGCCTGCAGCCTTGCGAGGGTTAACACGTTTAAATGTTTTACTCACGTCGGCTGCAGTGAAGGAGAGTCCGCAGGTTTTGTTAGTGGGCCGTGTCAGTGGCACTGTATTGTCCTCAAGGCGAGCAAAGAAGTTATTTAGTCTGTCTGGGGGCTGGTTTTCTTTTTGTAATCCGTGATTGACTGTAGACCCTGCCACATACCTCGTGTCGGCGCCGTTGAATTGCAACTCTACTTTGTCTCTATACTGACGCTTAGCTTGTTTGATTGAATTGCGGAGGGAATAGCTACAGTGTTTTTATTCGGTCATGTTTCCGGTTACCTTGCCCTGGTTAAAAGCAGTGATTAGCGCTTTCAGATTTGCACGAATGCTGCCATCAATCCACGGTTTCTGGTTTGGGAATGTTTTAATAGACACTGTGGGTACGACATCACCGATGCACTTTCTAATGAACTCGCTCACCGAATCAGCGTATACGTCAATGTTGTTGTTTGACGCAATGTGTAACATATCCCAATCCACGTGATCGAAGCAGTCTTGAAGCGTGGAATCAGATTGGTCGGACCAGCGTTGAACAGACCTGAGCGCGGGAGCTTCCTGTTTTAGTTTCTGTCTGTAGGCTGGAAGCAACAAAATAGAGTCGTGGTCAGCTTTTCTGAAAGGAGGGCGGGGGAGGGCCTTATATGCGTCGCGGAAGTTATAATAACAATGATCCAGGGTTTTACCAGCCCTGGTTGCACAATCGATATGCTGATAGAATTTGGGGAGTCTTGTTTTCAGATTAGCCTTGTTAACATCCCCAGCTACAATGAATGCAGCCTCAGGATGTGGTTTCCAGTTTACATAGAGTCAAATAAAGTTTGTTCAGGGCCATCGATGTGTCTGCTTGGGGGGGAATATATTCGGCTGTGATTATAATCGAAGAGAATTCCCTTGGCAGATAATGCGGTCTACATTTGATTGTGAGGAATTCTAAGTCAGGTGAACAGAAGAACTTGAGCTCCTGTATGTTGTTTTGATCACACCACGTCTCGTTAATCATAAGGCATACCCTCCCGCCCCTCTTCTTACCAGAAAGATGGTTGTTTGTCGGCATGATGCGTGAAGAAATCTGCTGGCTGCACCGACTCCGATAGCGTCTCTCTAGTGAGCCATGTTTCAGTGAAGCAAAGAACGTTACAGTCTCTGATGTCTCTCTGGAATGCTACCCTTGCTCGGATTTCATCAACCTTGCTGTCAAGAGACTGGACATTGGCGAGTAGTATGCTAGGGAGTGGTGCGCGATGTACCCGTCTCCGGAGCCTGACCAGAAGACCGCTTCGTTTGCCCATTTTACGGCGACGTTGTTTAGGTTTGCCGGCTGGGATCCGATCCATTTTCCTGGGTGGAAGGCCAAACACAGGGTTGGCTTCGGGAAAGTCCTATTCCTGGTCGTAATGATGGTGAGTTGACGTTGCTCTTATATTCAGTAGTTCCTCCTGACTGTATGTAATGACACCTAAGATTACCTGGGGTACCAATGTAATAAATAACACGTAAAAAAACGAAATCCTGCATAGTTTCCAAGGAAACGCGATGTGAGGCAGGCCATCTCTGTCGGAAGTCACTATATAAGGTCCCACTGCTGACAATGCATATCAAAGCAAAAACCAAGCCATGAGGTCAAAGGAATTGTCCGTAGAGCGCCGAGACAGGATTGTGTCGAGGCACAGATCTGGGGCAGAGTACCAAAAAAACTGCTGCAGCATTGAAGGTCCGCAAGAACACAGTGGCCTTCATCATTCTAAAAATGGAAGAAGTTTGGAACCACCAAGACTCTTCCTAGAGCTGGTCGCCCGGCCAAGCAATCGGTGGAGAAGTGCCTTGGTCAGGGAGGTGACCAAGAACCTGATAGTCACTCTGACAGAGTTCCTCTGTGGAGATGGGAGAACCTTCCAGAAGGACAACCATCTCTGCAGCTCTCCACCAATCAGGCATTTACAGTAGACTGACCAGACGGAAGCCACTCCTCAGTAAAAGGCACATGACAGCTCGCTTGTAGTTTGCCAAGAGGCACCTATAAAAGGACTCTCAGACGATGAGAAAATAGATTCTCTGGTCTGATGAACCCAAAATTCAACTCTTTGGCCTGAATGCCAAGCATCACGCCTAGAAGAAACCTGGCACCATCCCTACGGTGAAGAATTGTGGTGGTAGCATCATGCTGTGGGGATGTTTTACAGTAGCAGGGACTTGGAGACTCGTCAGGAGAGGGAAAAATGAACGAAGCAAAGTACAGAGATCCTTGATGAAAACCTTCCAACAGGACAACGAGCCTAAGCACACAGCGAAGACAACGCAGGAGTGGCTTCGGGACAAGTCTCTGAATGTCCTTGAGTGGCCCAGCCAGACCCCGGACTTGAACCCGATCAAACATCTCTGGAGAGACCTGAAAATAGCTGCCCATAGAGCTTAAGAGGATCTGCAGAGAAGAATGGGAGAAACTCCCCAAATACAGGTGTGCCAAGCTTGTAACTTCAACAAAGTACTGAGTAAATGGTCTGAATACTGTAAATGTGATATCATTTTTTAATTATATTTTGTCATTATGGGGTATTGCGTGTAGACTGATGAGGGGGGGGGGAACAATTTAATCCATTTTAGAATAAGGCTGTAACGTAACAAAATGTGGAAAAAAGTCAAGGGGTCTGAATACTTTCTTAATGCACTGTATATAGAAATGGAGCACTGAGGCAGTGAACAGAAAACTAAGCCCTTTGCCGAGACTGACAAAGCAATGGCATCACCGCCGCCCGAGTCCATCGGTTTGATGTGATTTCTGAGGCTAAAGCTGATCGTGAAGGATGGTCTGTTATTGATTACCTTCTACAGCCCAGCAGTGATCCATCCTGTCACTATAGGAACAAGAGCACTGGTTGTTCACACTCTGTATCTTTGGCCTCCTTACTAACTCAACAACAGCTCTGTTACAGCACATTCTGTTTCTGTCACCAAGAAGCAACAGATGGGTCAATATCCAAAATGGCCGATGTGTGTTAACAGTTTCTCGGGACGGAATGGATTTGTCTTGGTGCTGAATGGGTCCAGAATTTCTTGGCTGCAACTGACAATGTTACAGGACAATTGCTCCCATCTGGCTCTAAGGACCATGAAAAAGGGCGCCAAATTATTTGGTTTCCGACAGAGACAGTAAGGAATGTGTCTGTAAAGCTCATACCACAGATGGTCTAGAGATTGAAGAAGGGCAGCAGGCAGGCTGGAGTTTCATTTCCTTCTTCTCCAAAGAGGCTCACCTCATCTTTCCATGTTGTACACTCTAGGCACCACCATATACTTATCAAGTCCCACAATCTGGGTCTGGCAAAATTATACTCCCATTGAATGACTGGGACTAATACAGGCTTTCTTTATTATCCAATGGTCTGCACCTCATCAACCATTTGGGTTGGCGTTTCAGCGTTTTCAGAGAGCGCACTGCCTCTAATAACAAAATAAAAACAATGGAAGCAGCACCCGACCCACCAGGACTGGGATTGTTTTTAGGATTGCAGATGTATTACACGTGGGATGATTGATGTCCCCGGCGTAGGCCTAAGTGAGTTTGAGGTAGTATATTTGAGGAATGGGATAATCCAATGAGATTTCACACTGAGCAGCCTGGCAAGAGAAGTTTATTTTTTATTAAGTGTATATCAGTGAGCAGATATTCTTTCAGGAAGGAGGGAGAACAATTCTTGCAGTCTGGTAGTATCTATTATTCATGACTATGGCAAAGAAGAAGATAGAGTACTTTTAATACATATCTGCCTCTGTTTTGTGTTGGTATCTGTCCGTATGTTCGCTAAGTTACCTCATATTAATGTGCTAAATTCACGCCGGGTTGCTTCAAAGACAAAGGCAGTAAAAAAAAAAAAAGGCATGCTTTCACACAAGGTGGGAAACTGGCTACAGCCACGTCCGTCTCCCCAGCAGCCTGCGAGGCACCACATTTGGCATCAACAAAAAGGCCAAATTCTCCCATGCAAAATGGATGAGACACATCCATGCTGTGGATTACAACACACTGCAGCAGATGGATCACAGGAGTGTGTGTGTGTGTGTGTGTTGCCTGGGTCTCAACCGCTAGATTAATGCAAATGGGGAAAGGGGAGTTTGTGCCGCAATAGTCATCGTCACAGTATAATAAGTAGAGAAATGCTTCACAACATGCCAAGCAGACTGCACTGTGTCGCATTTCCAGACGTCTATTGTAAGCTATAACACTGTATACTGTACAGTAGCTGAGAACCCATAATCCTTTAACTGGTAACTCATTTCCATGCAGATTCTGTTTTTTTACTCATTATCTTGGTGCCATACAGCACAATGCCCCAAGTCAGTGTATCAAAACACAGCAAAAAAACAGATTCACAGTGAATTATTTCCAAAGTACTACACCCACAATGCAACACTATACATCACAGAAGCAAGAGAGCAGTAGCACACAGAACACCACCACAGCAATCTTACCAGTCATCCTCAGCAAAACTACCATCCTCAGCCTCGGGTATGTGACTGTTGAGAGAAAATCATGTTGCAGAATACTGTACAGTCAACCATGTTCTGTTAACATGCAGACAATGAAAAAATGACATTGACTGGTTGGTTATCCAAAGGTGTTGGGTTAATTTGGAGATATTAAAGGGAGATTGTTGAGAGAGGGCTAGTATCTCACATGAGGGTAGATCGCTGGGATAGTGGTTAGTGATGAGGATCTGTTCCAATGGAAGCGACTGACCATCTTTATAATAGCGGACTGCTAACAAAGCAGCAGAAGCTTAGGTAAGTTTTAATACTCCACTTGTCCACTCCAGTTGTCTTTGGTCAGCCGAGCGAGAGGACAGCTGGGTTAGGCCTCTCAGCCCCACATCCTGTCTGTCTGTGTGTGTGTGTCTGTCTGTGTCTCATGGGCTGCCAAGTGTTCCTCACTGGGAACTCCAAATGTGGTCACTGCGCACACTGCTCCAAGACGAGAGTGGCAAATTATTTTTACATCTCCGCTCTGGCAAACTAATTACGGTCCAGGCTTTTGTTAATTGTACATAGGAGGATTTGAGTTGACCGGACACTGTCCCGCTATCTAGATGACAAGAGAACATTGTGGCTTGGCCACTTTTACTGGCCCAAATAAGACTGAGGCTGGGAATTAATTCACTATTCTGAGCTTTGTATTCTCCACAACACCCATTCAAATACACTGTGAATGGACAAAGTACACAATACGCATTCTTAGGTCTTTTCACAGATCTAACTCCCGTTACCGGACATGCCTGATGCTATGTTCAAGTTAACCACATACACAACTCTTGAATGCTATTACTTCTCAGGTGTGTCAAAGAAAGGTCTGAAATCAGCTTACCCTCCCTCAATTCCTAACATTCACCATAAGGGTTGACCTTGGATCAGTGACTAGAAGACTCCTAAAAGACAAGCACACATCTCTTGCTACTATATGTCTCTAAGAGCACTAGTGTGCAGCTGAATTCATTAATGTCTTCACGCATAGGGATGGCTATATTAATTACTGCTCTAGTTAATTAGTCTTTGAGGAGGACGACGTGGTGGAGTGGATGTGGGTTGGCGTCCCCCCTTGGGTTGTGCCGTGGCGGAGTTCTTTGTGGGCTATACTCGGCCTCGTCTCAGGATGGTAAGTTGGTGGTTGAAGATATCGCTCTTGTGGTGTGGGGGCTGTGCTTTGGCAAAGTGGGTGGGGTTATATCCTGCCTGTTTGACCCTGTCCGGGGGCATCATCGGATGGGGCCACAGTGTCTCCTGACCCCTCCTGTCTCAGCCTCCAGTATTTATGCTGCAGTAGTTTATGGGGGGCTAGGGTTAGGAGCCCATTTCAATTGCACCCTGGTTTTTGAGAGACTGAAAGGCAAATATCTATCTGGATACTGATTGATGGCAAGACACACAGTTGAAGTCAGAAGTTTACATACACCTTAGCCAAATACATTTAAACTCAGTTTTTCACCATTCCTGACATTTAATCCTAGTAAGAATTCCGTCTTAGGACAGTTAGGATCACCACTTTATTTTAAGAATGTGAAATGTAAGAATAATAGTAGAGAGAATGATTTATTTCAGCTTTTATTTCTTTCATCACATTCACAGTGGGTCAGAAGTTTACATACACTCAATTAGTATTTGGTAGCATTGCCTTTAAATTGTTTAAATTGGGTCAAACATTTTGGGTACCCTTCCACAAGCTGCAAACAATAAATTGGGTGAATTTTGGCCCATTCCTCCTGACAGAGCTGGTGTAACTGAGTCAGGTTTGTAGGCCTCCTTGCTCACACACACTTTCAGTTCTGCCCACAAATTTTCTATAGGATTGAGGTCAGGGCTTTGTGATGGCCACGCCAATAACTTGGCATTGTTGTCCTTAAGCCATTTTTCCACAACTTTGGAAATATGCTTGGAATCATGGTCTATTTGGAAGAGCCATTTACGACCAAGCTTTAACTTCCTGACTGATGTCTTGAGATGTTGCTTCAATATATCCACATAATTTTCCATCCTCATGATGCCATCTATTTCATGAAGTGCACAAGTCCCTCCTGCAGCAAAGCACCCCCACAACATGATGCTGCCACTCCCGTGCTTCAAGGTTGGGATGGTGTTCTTCGTCTTGCAAGCATCACCCTTTTTCCTCCAAACATAACAATGGTCACTATGGCCCAACTGTTCTATTGTTGTTTCATCAGACCAGAGGACATTTCTCAAAAAAGTATGATCTTTGTCCCCATGTGCGGTTGCAAACCTTAGTCTGGCTTTTTTTATGGCGGTTCTCGAGCAGTGGCTGCTTCCTTGCTGAGCGGCCTTTCAGGTTATGTCAATATAGGACTCGTTTTAATGTGGATATAGATACTTTTGTATCAGTTTCCTCGAGCATCTTCACAAGGTCCTTTGCTGCTATTCTGGGATTGATTTGCACTTTTCGCACCAAAGTACGTTCATCTCTAGGAGACAAAATGCGTCTCCTTCCTGAGCGATATGACGGCTGCGTGGTCCCATGGTGTTTATACTTGCATACTATTATTTGTACAGATGAACGTGGTACCTTCAGGCATTTGAAATTGCTCCCAAGGATGAACCAGACTTGTGGAGGTCTACAATTTCTTTTCTCAGGTCTTGTCTGATTTCTTTTGATTTTCCCATGATGTCAAGCAAAGAGGCCCTGAGTTTGAAGGTAGGCCTTGAAATACATCCACAGGTACACCTCCAATAGACTCAAATGTCAATTAGTCTATCAGAAGCTTCAAAAGCCATGACATCATTTTCTGGAATTTTCCAAGTTGTTTAAAGGCACAGTCAACTTAGTGGATGTAAACTTCTGACCCACTGGAATTGTTATACAGTGAATTATAAGTGAAATAATCTGTCTGTAAACAATTGTTGGAAAAATTACTTGTGTCATGCACAAAGTAGATGTCATAACCGACTTGACAAAACTATAGTTTATTAACAAGAAATTTGTGGAGTGGTTGAAAAACAAGTTTTAATGACTCCAACCTAAGTGTATGTAAACTTCCGACTTTCCAGCTATAGGCCTACAATGGCAGACAGCTTCCTAAACCTGATCCTATATGTTTGTATGGTCATGACAAATGACCATAGGAGTTGGCAAGACAGCCCGAGAAGATCCAGGACTAGGCAAAGACCTTGTGTCACTGTAGTAGAGCCCCTTTCTCCATGATGGTCCCCAGAAAATCAATGGTTAAAGGAAACCGTAAGAGAATTTAAATGTGATTATGACTGACATGTGGTTAAATGGGTAGATTACAGCAGGGATGGTTACACAGTACAGCACGCTATGCTTTGATCACATTCTAACGTATCAATTTCCCCCACTCGATTTGTGGATACATGTCAGAAACCGGCTGTCAATGTGTTTATGGCATGCTTCTCTAGCTTTGAAAAGAAGGAGAAAGTGATATTCTTGAACACTCCAAACAAATCTAATGGTTCTTTGCTTATTCCCCTCCTTGCACCTGAACCTTGGCTGGAAAGGAAGGCGCGGCAACGCGAACCTTGGCTGGAAAGGAAGGCGCGGCAACGCGAACCTTGGCTGGAAAGGAAGGCGCGGCAACGCGAACCTTGGCTGGAAAGGAAGGCGCGGCAACGCGAACCTTGGCTGGAAAGGAAGGCGCGGCAACGCGAACCTTGGCTGGAAAGGAAGGCGCGGCAACGCGAACCTTGGCTGGAAAGGAAGGCGCGGCAACGCGAACCTTGGCTGGAAAGGAAGGCGCGGCAACGTGAACCTTGGCTGGAAAGGAAGGCGCGGCAACGTGAACCTTGGCTGGAAAGGAAGGCGCGGCAACGTGAACCTTGGCTGGAAAGGAAGGCGCGGCAACGTGAACCTTGGCTGGAAAGGAAGGCGTGGCAACTACTTGTCCTTCTCTAGCTCGCAGGTCGGACAGCTTCACCAGCGGCACTGGAGATGAAACAGGCATTCTTGTCCCCCAACCCTGCACTTCCTCAAGCATGTTTTTAATTGAATTAATCATGTATTGTCACGCTCTACTGAGATATTCACAGTCTGCACCCTATTCCCTTTATAGTGCACTACTTTGGACCAAGGCCCATAAGACTCTGGTCAACGTTAGTGCCTTAAATGGAATAGGGTGCCATTTGGGATGCACACACAGTTCCCTGGGAGCTTCTTAGCTGCCTGTATCACATTAAGCAATGTGTCATTTTCAAATTGCAGAAAGGAACTGATAGCATATTCACAGAATAAATGCATTAGGAACTAACAGGACAACCCCCTCCCTCAGTGTAAGACCATCAAATAAAAACACGGGCTGAGATTAAAGCGCTCTGTTACAACATTACATGAGTTTTTGAAGACTCAACTAACTATACAGTCTAGGCTATCCCAGAGGTAGTATACTCTGAACAGCCTTACTGAACAGCTGTGAGCAGTTGAGTATACCACAGCTGATCTGATGGGTAAAGGCCCCTAGCATCTATTACAACCACAATAAGCACTGCATTAATTCCTGGTCAGCGCTCCAATACAGAGCTAAGCCACAACATGGAAGCTCTACCCACCATCATCACACTCATTAATAAAAAAAATGTTAAATTTTTTAAAGAGACGGACACTTCTCACAACTGTACCTGGGGGTGGGGGGGGTCCATGGGACAGTAGCAAAAAAAAAAAGCCTTTGCGTGCAAACAGTACGCCGTGTTATTTATAGTCTGAGTCGAAGAGTGGAACGCACTGATGCAACTGCTAATGAGGCGGCTGGGGACAGGACAAGGAGTGCCAGATGTACAGCTGTACACCACAGTACACACTTCACTTAATGAAGGTGATTGGGAGAGAGGAGGGAGGAAGGAGAGAGGAGTGGTAGAGGGAGAGAGAAGTGATAGAGGGAGGTAAACAAGCGAGGGGGAGTGGAGGCAAATCTTACCCGTAGGCCACGCCGGCGACGGTGCACTTCTTGAACTGCATCACGTTGCAGGTCAGAGTCCCCGTCTTGTCGGAGAAGATGTATTTCACCTGTGACAAGAGCGAGACAGCTAATCACTGCTCAGTGTCGATCGGAGACAGCCAATCATTGCTTAGTGTCGACCTGCGGCACACCAGCAACAGGAACGTTGAGCCAAGTGGCGCTCCGTTTAAATCAGTAATGGAATAAGATCAGACTGCACAAACACTTTACTTCAAATGGTAACAAACACCAATTCATGGGTGACTAGAATACATTTTTTGTCAACGTTGGAAACAAATGTGTATTTGCTGCAACTACTATGTGCAGGGGAAGGTGGATATAATTCATGAATTAAATATAATGTTGAACAAGCAGCATTACCTGTCCTAGTTCTTCATTCAGGTTGGAAGTGCGAGCCACGGCTGGGGTGTTAGTGGGCTCATAGAGCATGTCTGTATCCTGAAATAATCATATAGAATGTTGAGACAACAACTTCAAACATTTAAACTTTGACATCAAGTGACTAGACAGCCAGAGACCTGTGTGCCATGCACGAAAGACTTGAATTGGGGTCAGAGCTATATGAGACATTAACAGGGTTGGGGGTCAATTACATTTCAAATCAGGAAGTAAACTGAATTGACTGAATTAACAATACATGTAATTGACCCCCAACCCCAGTCAATGATAACCACGGGGCTCAAAATCCTGTGTCTTCTCTCACCCAGTTGATGAAGAAGGCCTGTGTGAACTTGATGACCTCCAGAGTCACCAGCAGACTGATGGGGATCAGGTTGTTGAAGAGAATGATGAAGGTGAGGAAGTTGAGGCCAAAGTTTGCGGCACCACCATCTGTCAGAGGGACGGCAAGATTCGGGGGGAGAGGAACAATAGACCAGATTTTTGTCAGCATTGAATCCCACCCAACACCATCGGGAAAAAGCCCAGTTCCCAGAGTTCTAATGCTCAACGTTTTCACAACGCATTGTATGCCTTGTACAGCGTTGTATCAATGTTGTGCATTAGGTGAGATTTAATACCCATCTCTTCCACCCCACCTCATCCTCTCGCCACTGAAATTGATATTCACTCCAATTAAGGTCCCATAATTCTGGCTACAGAAATGGGACTGATCTAGAGTAGAATAATTTGTCATATAGCAGCAGCCTTGGCATCCAGCATGATCCAGGCAATGAATTCCACAACGCACTGTGAGGAATTATGGATTCTCTTTCACCCGGTCCATGATGAAACAAACAAAAAGGAGACATACAACCCCCACTGTCAGAGTAGTGGCTCACACAAAAACATGAGTGATGTGAATTACCTTTCCTCAGCTTGCAGGAGTCGCAAGAGAAACTTTCCTCAACCAAAGCGTTTCCCTTTAGATTAGCAGTTGAGAGGAGCCCTTTTCCCCACAACAGAATGATTTAAAGATGAAATCATAAAAAAGATGGGGTTCAAAATGGAAGCTACTGCTATTGGAACGACAGCACACAGAGAGGAGAGGAGGGAGGGCTTGCCAGAGGTGGGGTGGAAGACAAACGAGTTTGATGTCTCAAGACAAAAGGAGAGGGATTCAGTCCAAAGCACATTCCTGTCCCAACCAACAACGAGTGTAAAAGAGCAGGATGGATTTAGAGATCAACATTGAGCAGTGTGATTGGCCTGTAAGTAACTATTTGTGTAGTTTGTGAGGTCACCTTGTTACACATGTTCGAACTGGTATATTCTCAGAGGGGTAAATAAGGTTGGGATCAGATTAAAATTGCAGCCATGAGCAAGTCAATCACAACAAACCAAGACATGCACCATCCACCCCTCTATCTCCTTAGGTCTGACTTTTGCTGTGATACATTGGAGTAAAATTCAGGTAATACGTGTTTTTGCGTCAGTATTTGCTTCTATTTCAGAGCATGCGTATCCAAAAGTAAAACCAGCCCATCTCCTCTACTATAACTTTCTACTATGGTAGAGCAAAGAGCAGCCACAACCGTCGGCTAACTTTTAAGGGACAGCGAAAACCCACACTGCGCAAAGATGAGTTAACGGCTGAAGTGCGGGGTAAGCTGTTTAAGCAGTGGGCATTCAGCAGAAACCGACAAAATCCGGGAAAACCAGCAACCTGCTTTTTAGTGGATGGGGATTTAACCGAAAGGTATGTGTAGCAGGTGGTGTGAACGTATAACAAATGGCCGGAAGTTATTTTCAACTCTTCATCTGCATAAAGGCTGTTAAGATCTAAAGACTGGGAACCATGCCAGTTTGGATGTCAGCAGTGTAGGCTGCGTCAATGTCAAGTTAATTATTTATCGCGTATGCATAAACATAAACGTGCCCTTTTTGACATACTGTATGGGGAACTTACAGTGTGTGGTGATCCAGCTTCTCTCCCCACTGACCAGCATGCACTGCCAGTCCATTCATTTGACTACAGATTGTGTTGACATGTCTCAATGTGCAATTACAGTCAAGTAATTTGGGTAAGCAGTATGTAAATGCTAAAGTGAAAGTTAATATGATTTGATGAATTCACCACCTCTCTCTTTTGACACAGGTCGGAAAAATCTTCAGTGGACTGAGTCCCTCTCTCCCTAAAAGGAACAGTCAGTCTCAAGATGGACGCTTGCTTTATGACTCACATCACCCTCATTTGTACACCACTCTCTGCTCCACCCCATAGGATGGGGTCTGTTAGGTGGGAGTTTCAAAGCTACAAACAATAGCAGTGAAACCCTGGAGATCGAGCCAATCAAATTTTCTGAGACTGAGGGGAGAGTAGGTCATAAAACAAGCATGAAATTGACAACCTCTCCTAACACAGGCCTAGTTGAATATAGAGTAATGGCTGTAGTGAGACGTTAATCAGTTTGCAAAACGAGGCTCACAGACTCAATGGAAAAGAAGGCCATCTTTAACAATGGGGGAAAAAAATACTAAAGCACTTTTCAAGTAGCCACAGAGGTGATCTAACCTTCATTCTACTACTGAGGCTGTAAGGTTCTATTACCTGTCGCTTTTATTCTTTCAATAGTAGTTAGTCTAACACCGGCTTTAATTGAAAAACATGTCTCAAGAGTGGATGTTAAAATCTCTCTTGTGCTGAAATAGGTTTGGAATCACTCCTTCTCTCTCTGTTTTGCTTTATAAAGAATAATCACTGGCATCAGAGGAAGGAAGAGAAAGAGGGGGGGAGGCATTTAGAAAATGTCACCGGTAACCTCTGGGTTGTACTGCAGCATCTATGTTCAGCTACACGTAGAATAATCCTGCCTACCAAGAGCTTCCTGAGCGCAATCTTATCTCTTGCTCTCACAGGACAAAAGTGAAGCAGAAGTGAAGTTTGACTCATGGTCCATTTGTGGTAAAAAAGGCACAAAAAAAAGGGGGGTCTGGATCTGAGGCCAAGGTTTGCAAAGAGTTTAACGCATCACACACGAATGGAGGAGAAAGGGGGAAACTGTGTGGATCAGGCACTAAAAGGAACTAAAGAGTAGAGCATAAGAGCTGGAAGGGTAAACCTAGCGTCGGATCCCTGGCCTGTGCTGTCCATGGCAAGAGGGCCCTTACAAAATACGACAACCATATAGTGGGGGCTTAGCATAGGCAGAGCTTCAGTTAGGGTGTTAGTATGGAAGGGTCATTCACGGATTGGCCAAGGCTTTTAAATGGTTGTTACCTGGAGCTGTTAAAAAACAACAAAGAAAAACAAAGAACCAAAACAGAACATTAGAAATTAACCAAAATGTACAGCAGCGCACTGATATTCAACCATTCCTTTCATTCACATCACGTCTATGCATGTCACAATCAGTTATGTTTACATGGGAATACCATCAATCCCCATCGCCACATATTTGACTTGTGTTGCAAATACATACTTTAACAGAGGCAAAGTAAAAGAAACAATGACACAGCGACATCAACAAAACATAACTCAAAAAGCAGACACAATATGTGGACTATATCTTGCGTTGGTGCTCTTACAGTTCAAGTCCATGTACCAGGCTGCATTGCCGTACTGGTACTTCCAGATGGTCTGTCCGATTGAACAAACCAGAGAGATGGCCAGTAGACAGCCGAACAGCAGTAGAATCTGGAAGTTTGTGATGCGCTCCACATTGGACAGCTTCAGAGGCGGCCGTGTGGAATTCTGGACAAAAAAGTAACAGACATAATAGAAGTTATAATACAAAACCCCCCAAAAAATGACTGATATGTGGGTTTCTTACAAACCTAAGTGGCTCTGGATAAGAATGTCCTCTAAATGACAAATGTACATGTGGACCAGCAGAGGGCTTTACCTGCATGAGCTTGGTGTCGTGTCCAGTGTAGACCACGACGCCATGGACCCACTGGGTGTTCCTCAGCTGGGCACCTCGCAGCAGAATCTGGTCCGGACCCAGAGGCATGGTGCTGGAGTCACAAGCAGAAATGTCCATGAGTCTCCAGCATAGGCGTAGTGTGGAGGAGCTTGTGAAATTATGGAACTCAAATCCAACGTTGAGCTTTTACTGCTATAGTGATACTGTCACTGAGTACGGAGGGAACAGAAGTCCTCACTTCTTCCAGTTCAGGGACTTTGTTCTACCTCAGGATTAAGATGCAAGTCTGTATTTCAGATGACTGACACCATGTTCTTTATTACTATGGATTGGCAAAGCACCCCAAACAAACACAAACTAACACTAAGCAGGTGCTTCTAATCTTCTCTTCACTTCATAGAAACATTAAATTAGCCACAAACCCACACAATTCACTGTGCTGGAAAAGCTGCTAGCTGGTTGAAAAGGGAAGAGAGGTGTGTTGTGTCCTACCTGTGTCCGTCCAGACGGATGTTCCCCACAAACTCATAGAGATGGCGGTTGGGGCTCTCGCACTCCATGCGCCCAGAGAGACGCATCAGGCTGTCAATGTCCTTGATCTCCGAGGTGATTTGTAGTCCCTTTGTGTGCGCACACACACACACACACACACACACACACCAATTCTATTTCAATTAAGTCAATAAAGGAGATATTGAGAAAACACTTCACTTTCATAATGGACTGAGCTAAAATTGGTTAATGTGGTTTCTGAAATATCAGAAAAAATATCAGAACATGGGGAAACTCCTGGAAGGCTGACCAAAAGTAATCCCTGGCTGAGTTTCAGTTCAATACTTCCAAGTTGCCTATTTCCCAGGAGATGGAGTAAACGAAAATGTAGGAGAGAGAAATAATCACCTGTCGGATTTTGAGGTTTGTTTCTCCATCCAAGTTTGACGTCTCAATGTAGCACATGCCTTGGGGCTCACTTGTTTAAAAGGGGGACGCAAAAAAGCATCAAATTGAACATCGGACCTGGAGAACTTAAGATAAAAGTTAATTATTTTTAATAATGAAAACACTCATTCATCTATTTAATAATGATGTTTGATAGAAATAGGGAGGTGGGACTCCAACAAACAAAGACTGCAAGGTTTTCTGATACCAAGTTGTTTTGAACTAATACAGCCAAACATTTTATGACAGTCCCAAGTCCTGGAAAAGCAGCACAGGCAAGGCTAACATCTTTGTTTGCAGCTGTCCTTGACAAAGACAAAGTTGACTCAGTCAACTTTCAAAGACAGAGAAAGTAAGCAGGCATGCCGAGCAAGCACTAGAACCACAGTAGAACAAATGGGGCTCTGACAGACACAGGGACAGAGTTACAGAGCGCACCGGACCAGGCGGGGTCGCTGGTTAGCCACTATTTTAATACAGTGATAGATGCATGACAAGGGCCCATCCAAAAACAGGGGAAGAAGGAGAAAATCCAAAAGGGTTTTGTCCCACTCAAACCCTAATCTCAATCAATGAGGTTGTAGTTTCAGCTGTTTTGAGTCATTGGTTGATCAATAAGGGCTTTGGATTCCTGATGACAGACAATTACTCTGCAGGAATGTTCTAAAACCAGTCAGTCATGCTTCAAATATCCTGTTGACAAGATGGGACCAGTGCATCAGCAACACTGTTGGAGTATTCATGAATATTTAGTATTAATCAAATATTCCAAATATCTACTTGATTATTGTAGATACATTGTTGTAAGCATGTTACAATATGCTATTATGCCTGGTTCAATTCCAGGCTGTATCACAGCGTAGTCCGGGTTAGGGTATGGCCGGGGTAGGACGTCATTGTAAATAAGAATTTGTTCTTAACTGACTTGTCTAGTTAAATAAAAATATAAACAAAGATTAATTAAAATGTTGTCATGTCAGTCATAGAAATGTCACTATTTCTATGGTCCCAGCATGCAACGTTTTAGGGCTGATTTTTTCGCCATGCACAGTTAGGAACATGGAAACCCATTCACAGTTCACACACAAACTTATGGTCTTGTCTCAAACTAAAGCATGCTTTTCTGTGGTGCTACACTAAGAAAACGAACTGAAACACTTTCCATGTTTGCTTAACAGTTTAGTTACAGATCTTAAAGAGCAATTCAATAATTTATGTATCGTCTCGCTATATTTTCAAGCCATAAAAACATTTCTTGTTAAGGCATCTGACTGTGCCTAGATGGGAACAATGTGTTCACTGACCTATTCACCTTAATCTCTGGCTTTATCAACATAACCAGAGCTTTACCTTCCTGCCTTAGAATGTTAAATCCAATATTTATCATTAATGTTGGCAGTGCAAGACAAAATGTCCTGAGTTGTAGTTGACTTGTATGCTATGCCCCTCTTCCCATGCTCCCACCGCCACACTCCCACCCTCATGCTCGGCAGTGTGGTTCGGTTCCTGACCTGGAAGACAGAATGACAAGGTCGGCCGGGAGGTGATCCCCATTGGCCGCTTTCACTACCTCCCCAACGCCCACCTGATAGTACCCAGCACGCACCAGGAGGGGCCAGCGAGAGCAGGGGCATCCAGGAGAAGGACATTAGGGAGAGAAGGGGAGGAGGGTGAGAGGTAGAGTACAAACAAACACCAAAACAAGGGAGGGGAAAGAGAATGGTTTAATTTGATGGAATAATAAGGACAGTGTAACCCTTGCACGTCTAGAGGGTTTGGTATAAACTGGTTTCAAATGCCATTTGGACTATATCAAGTCATTTAGGATCGTCATATACAGTACTATACAAATACAATAACCAAATTTACTCAATATAAATCATAGGGCGAAAGAAATTACAATTTAATGAGATTTTAGATGAGGTCTGGATAACGTGCAAATAAATCGCTGCTGTGCAAACAGACAAAACAGTGTGCCATCTGGATTCAGTACAGCATGTAGGCCTGTGCCATCTGGATTCAGTACAGCGTGTAGGCCTGTGCCATCTGGATTCAGTACAGCGTGTAGGACCGTGCCATCTGGATTCAGTATGGCGTGTAGGCCTGTGCCATCTGGATTCAGTACGGCGTGTAGGCCTGTGCCATCTGGATTCAGTACGGCGTGTAGGCCTGTGCCATCTGGATACAGTACAGCGTGTAGGTCTGTTGCGTTGCTTCAGCTTTTTCAAAGTATGGGTAATAGGTCAGAAAGGACATAATCAGACAGTAAACCGAGGCAGGGCCCAAAGTAAGACCTGGTCCAAATGAAGTTTGAAAAGGTGAAGGAGGAAAGGACGTGAAGACATGTTAGATGGAAGTGATGATTCCCACAATGCAATACTGTTTCTCAGTCTTTAAAACTCTTTTCAATAGCAGTAGATCTGGATCTTCACAACATTGAAAATGTAGCAGGCACTTAACCTGCTTTGATCGTAGGCCAATGTTTTTAATCGAGGCACTTAAAATGTCTGCTCTTATTTGGAATCAATCACCACTTCCTTGTGTGAGCTGACAGAGAGAGGGAGGGAGGGAGAGAGAGAACAGAGGAGGAGATGTCCGCAGGAACAGGTAGGTAAACCCACAGACTTCTACCTGGATGACAGGAGGATAGAGTCCGCAGGTACATAATCTGAGCATCCTACTCGAATTATATCTCCCACCACTGCCTGGAAGAAACACACTGGTTACTGATGGATAGAGCCCACTGCCTAGAAGAAACACACCGGTTACTGATGGATAGAGCCCACTGCCTGGAAGAAACACACCGGTTACTGATGGATAGAGTCCACTGCCTGGAAGAGACACACCGGTTACTGATGGATAGAGCCCACTGCCTGGAAGAACACACCGGTTACTGATGGATAGAGCCCACTGCCTGGAAGAGACACACCGGTTACTGATGGATTGAGTCCACTGCCTGGAAGAAACACACCGGTTACTGATGGATAGAGCCCCCTGCCTGGAAGATACACACTGGTTACTGATGGATAGAGCCCACTGCCTGGAAGAAACACACTGGTTACTGATGGATTGAGCCCACTGCCTGGAAGAAACACACTGGTTACTGATGGATCGAGCCCACTGCCTGGAAGAAACACACTGGTTACTGATGGATAGAGCCCACTGCCTGGAAGAAACACACCGGATACAGACCACTGCCTGGGAAGTCATGGAAATGATCATCATGTGAAAAATGAGAAGTAAACAATCGTAGTGAAATAATAAAAATTATAAAACGGGGGGGAAAATTAGCCAGTCGTCTTTCCAGGGTTGGTCAACCAGGCAGAAAACCTGCGTCGTGTTTATTAGGCGCCTAAACGGAAGAATGCGTCATGAAACAGGAAGGGACAACCTAGACTTGTTTTCATTTTCTGTTACAGTGTTAGCGTGCCCTAATGAAACGACCCTAAATATCTTGTGTTCCACTGCCACTTCAAGTAGATTACATCGTTTTTTCCCTGTGAGGAACAATAAACGCTCCAGGGCAAAAGGTGTGCATCTGTATTTCATACCCCAGCAAAATCCTTGTTTCTGCCCAAAATATCAAAATGAGATCTTCCCATAAGCATTAATATAATATCGAGATCAGTAATTCACCTCGTTCTGTATCCTCTGGGGTTCATCATTAAGTGTTTTGCTTCCCCAATTTCAGAGGAAATTTCTCACAGTAATGGTAAAAAACAAACCTCTACCGGTTTGAAATGACAACATATTTACCGGGCCACTAAAACCATGCATTCTCCAGAACCAGAGGCAATGGTGAATCTTTTCTTAATGTCTTCTCCTCTCGCCCCCCCCAGCAGAGCTATAGTAAGGAGAAACCAGTTGCGTGTGCCTTCTATTTAACGGCCAGGCTATTAATATCACATATCCTTACCTTTTTTCCTTTTCACCTGATTGTTGTGGGTGGACCATTTCTGAAACGGTAATTAACTGGGGTGATCACTGGACTAAAAGCTGCTCTCTCTCTCCATGTCTGTTATGTTCTCGGGCATAGCATTCCTTCTCTTCTTATCGCTGTCGGTCCACATGGAAGCAGTGGATTAGTTACTGACCAGGCCAGGCTGACGAAAGGGGCCGGATGGCAAACAGGAGGTGTTGGTGTGTGTGTGTGTACTTAATATAGAAAGATTGGATAGGAAGAGACTATTGTGGACACATCCTCATCAACATCTGTTCTTTGTTCCAGTTCTTGTGGGATGTCAGTAGCTGTCTATGAATATCTCTCCTAGAATAATATCACACCCCTGCCTGATGCTGTTGGTTAAAGGAGAAGTTAAATATTTTACAAATTAATGTTAGATGATCCCAGCATCCTTAAAAAGGTTATTTGTCCATTACTTTACTTATTTGCATGGTTGCCGCCATCACTCCCTTTGATAATCAACTACCTGTGGCTAAAGTTAGCAGAAGTGGTGGTGGTTCAAATAAAACCGATCCATGGATTACCCTACTGTCTCTCCTGGTGCATAGACTACTTTCAGAGCCTACTGTCTCTCCTGGTGCATAGACTACTTTCAGAGTGCGGAACAATCTAACACGGAATTGCAAAATACAGAACTTTCCATTTAAGTTAAAAGGAAGTAGTCTGGTAATGTACCTTGGCCCAGTGCACGATCTCCCAGGCACCATTCCTCAGCACTTTAAAGAGCAGAGACAAAAAGGTAAGAGAAGTGTTGTGACACGCAAGATAAATCACCACCACCATGCTTTGTTTAGCCTACTTGAAAGGCACAGTGTTACACAATGCATACCGAGCCATATATTATGTCTCGTCTTTCGACAACAAAGAAATACACAATGTACTCACACACACGTTTAAAAGTTTGGGTTCATTTAGAAATGTCCTTGATTTTGAAAGAAAAGCCCATTTTTGGTCCATTAAAATAACACAAAATTGATCAGAAATACAGTGAAGACATTGTTAATGTTGTAAATGACTTTTGAGCTGGAAACGGCTGATTATTTAATGTAATATCTACATAGGCCCATTATCAGCAACAATCACTCCTGTGTTCCAATGGCACGTTGTGTTAGCTAATCCAAGTTAACCATTTTAAAAAGGCTAATTGATTATTAGAAAACCATTTTGCAATTACAGTGGGGCAAAAAAGTATTTAGTCAGCCACCAAAAGTTATCCGACTTAAAAAGATGAGGCTTGTAATTTTCATCATAGGTACACTTCATCTATGACAGACAAAATGAAGGGGGAAAAAAAATCCAGAAAAATCACATTGTAGGATTTTTTATGAATTTATTTGCAAATTATGGTGGAAAATAAGTATTTGGTCAATAACAAAAGTTTCTCAATACTTTGTTATATACCCTTTGTTAGCAATGACAAACATTTTCTGTAAGTCTTCACAAGGATTTCACATACTGTTGCTGGTATATTGGCCCATTCCTCCATGCAGATCTCCTCTACAGCAGTGATGTTTTGGGGCTGTTGCTGGGTAACACGGACTTTCAACTCCCTCCAAAGATTTTCTATGGGGTTGAGATCTGGAGACTGGCTAGGCCACTCCAGGACCTTGAAATGCTTCTTACGAAGCCACTCCTTCGTTGCCCGGGCGGTGTGTTTGGGATCATTGTCATGCTGAAAGACCCAGCCACGTTTCATCTTCAATGCCCTTGCTGATAGGAGGTTTTCACTCAAAATCTCACGATACATGGCCCCATTCATTCTTTCCTTTACACGGATCCGTCGTCCTGGTCCCTTTGCAGAAAAACAGCCCCAAAGCATGATGTTTCCACCCCCATGCTTCACAGTAGGTATGGTGTTCTTTGGATGAAACTCCGCATTCTTTGTCCTCCAAACACGACGAGTTGAGTTTTTACCATAAAGTTATATTTTTGTTTCATCTGACCATATGACATTCTCCCAATCTTCTTCTGGATCATCCGAATGCTCTCTAGCAAACTTCAGACGGGCCTGGACATGTACTGGCTTTAGCAGGGGGACATGTCTTGACACTGCAGGATTTCAGTCCCTGGCGGCGTAGTGTGTTACTGATGGTAGGCTTTGTTACTTTGGTCCCAGCTCTCTGCAGGTCATTCACTAGGTCCCCCCGTGTGGGTCTGGGATTTTTTGCTCACCGTTCTTGTGATCATTTTGACCCCACGGGGTGAGATCTTGCGTGGAGCCCCAGATCGAGGGAGATTATCAGTGGTCTTGTATGTCTTCCATTTCCTAATAATTGCTCCCACAGTTGATTTCTTCAAACCAAACTGCTTACCTATTGCAGATTCAGTCTTCCCAGCCTGGTGCAGGTCTAAAATGTTGTTTCTGGTGTCCTTTGACAGCTCTTTAGTCTTGGCCATAGTGGAGTTTGGAGTGTGACTGTTTGAGGTTGTGGACAGGTGTCTTTTATACTGATAACAAGTTCAAACAGGTGCCATTAATACAGGTAACGAGTGGAGGACAGAGGAGCCTTAAAGAAGAATTTACAGGTCTTGAGAGCCAGAAATCTTGCTTGTTTGTAGGTGACCAAATACTTATTTTCCACTACAATTTGCAAATAAATGTATTAAAAATCCTACAATGTGATTTTCTGGATTTTGTTTTCTCATTTTGTCTGTCATAGTTGAAGTGTACCTATGATGAAAATTACAGGCCTCTCTCCTCTTTTTAAGTGGGAGAACTTGCACAATTGGTGGCTGACTAAATACTTTTTTTGCCCCACTGTATGTTAGCACAGCTGAAAACTGTTATACTGATTAAAGAAGCAATAGAACTTGCCTTCTTTAGACTAGTTGAGTATCTAGAGCATCAGCGTTTGTGGGTTCGATTACAGGCTCAAAATGGCCAGGAACAAATAACTTTCTTCTGAAACTTGTCAGTCTATTCTTGTTCTGAGAAATGAAGGCTATTCCATGCGAGAAATTGCCAAGAAACTGGAGATCTGGTACAACGCTGTTCCTTCCCAGAACAGCACAAACTGGCTCTATACAGAATAGAAAGAGTGGGAGGCCCCGGTGAACAAGAGGACAAGTACATTAGAGTGTCTAGTTTGAGAAACAGACGCCTCACAAGTCCACAACTGGCAGCTTCAATAAATAGTACCTGCAAAACACCAGTCTCAACGTCAACAGTGGAGAGGCGACTCAGGGATGCTGGCCGTCTAGGCAGAGTTGCAAAGAAAAAGTCATCTCAGACTGGCCAATAAAATTCAAATATTAAGCCGGGCAAAAGAACACAGACACTGGAAAGAGAAAGATTGGAAAAAATAGCTACGGACAGACAAATCTAAGTTTGAGGGGTTCGGATCACAAAGAACAACATTTCTGAGACGCAGAAAAAATTAAGATGCTAGCGGAGTGATTGACGCCATCTGTCAAGCATGGTGGAGGAAATGTGATGGCCTGGGGGTGCATTGGTGGTGGTAAAGTGGGAGATTTGTACAGGGTAAAAAAGGATCTTGAAGAAGGAAGGCTATCACTCCATTTTGCAACCCCAGGCCATACCCTGTGGAGGGCGCTTAATTGAAGCCAATTTCCTCCTACAACAGAACAATGGCCCAAAGCACAGCGCCAAATGAGATGATTGTAGACTACAGGAAAAGGGAGGACCGAGCACGCCCCCATTCTCATCGACAGGCTGTAGTGGAGCAGGTTGAGAGCTTCAAGTTCCTTGGTGTCCACATCGACAACAAACTAGAATGGTCCAAACACACCAAGACAGTCGTGAAAAGGGCACGACAAAGCCTATTCCCCCTCAGGAAACTAAAAAGACTTGGCATGGGTCCTGAGATGCTCAAAAGGTTCTACAACTGCAACATTGAGAGCATCCTGGTTGCATCACTGCCTGGTACGGCAATTGCTCAGCCTCTGACCGCAAGGCACTACAGAGGGTAGTGCGTATGGCCCAGAACATCACTGGGGTTAAGCTGCCTGCCATCCAGGTCCTCTACACCAGGCGGTGTCAGAGGAAGGCCCTAAAAATGGTCAAAGACCCCAGCCATAGACTGTTCTCTCTACTACCGTGTGCAAGCGGTACCAGAGTGCCAAGTCTAGGACAAAAATGGTTCTCAACAGTTTTTACCCCCAAGCCACAAGACTCCTGAACAGTTAATCAAATGGCTACCCGGACTATTTGCATTGTGTGCCCCCCCTCCCAACCCCTATTTTATGCTGATGCTACTCTCTGTTTGTCATATATGCATAATCACTTTAACTATACTACCTCAATTGGGCCGACCAACCAGTGCTCCCGCACATTGGCTAACCGGGCTATCTGCATTGTGTCCCGCCACCCACCATTCCCTCTTTTACGCTACTGCCACTCTCTGTTCATGATATATGCATAGTCACTTTAACCATATCTACATGTACATACTACCTCAATCAGCCTGACTAACCAATGTCTGTATGTAGCCTCGCTACTTTTATAGCCTCGCTACTGTATATAGCCTGTCTTTTTATTTCATTACTTACCCATTGTTCACCTAACACCTTTTTTGCACTATTGGTTAGAGCCTGTAAGTAAACATTTCACTGTATTCGGCACATGTGACAAATAAACTTTGATTTGATTTGAAACTATGCAAGAACTATTTAGGGAAGACTCAGTCAGCTGGTGTTCTGTCTATAATGGAGTGGCCAGCACAGTCATCGGATCTCAACCCCATTGATCTCAAGCCAATCTGATTTATGGGAGGTGCTTCAGGAAGCATGGGGTGAAATCTCTTCAGATTAACTCAACAAATTAACAACTAGAATGCCAAAGGTCCGCACGGCTGTAATTTCTGCAAATGGAGGACTCTTTGACAAAAGCAAAGTTTGAAGGACACAATTATTATTTCAATTAAAAATCATTACTTATAACCTTGTCAACATCTTGACTATATTTCCTATTCATTTTAAAACTCATTTCATGTATGTTTTCATGAAAACAAGGACATTTCTAAGTGACCCCAAACTTTTGAAAGGTAGTGTGTGTATATATATATATATATATATGCAACTTGTGACCTTAGTGAGCTATGAAAAGAATTACCACTTGAAGGGCAATAAAACATCAATCAATCTAGGATTACAACAAAGAAGACAGAAAGAATTGGGCAGTACCTTGACATTCCTTCTTGTTGACAACACTGTCGGCGTTGTGACGTTTCTGCAAAAGAAGACAAAAGAAACCTGTTTAGTCAAGATGGAAAGTTAAGCCATTGAGACAATGCACTAGCAATACAGTCAAGGGAATGATGACTGCATTGAAGAAGTGGTGGACTACATGGGGAATAGGGTGCCATTTTGGACTGAAACTATATATTGTGGCGGATTACAACATATTCCTATAATCTAACTCTAATAGGGAAACAACCCGGAGTCTGATGCCCCATAAAGTCTGAAGTTGTATTAGTCGTACGTACGGGACACACATGGTATACACCTTCCAACTAAATGCTTACTCACAGGCTCCTTCTGGACAATGCAACAATAAGAAATAAAAGATAAGAATATGAACAAAAAAAATGGCTGAGTAAATACAATACAAATTTTGCAGTAAGTAAAACACAGGGAGGCACAATTTATAGTCCAATAATTACAGTTGAAGTCGGAAGTTTACATACACCTTAGCCATGTACATTTAAACTCAGTTTTTCACAATTCCTGACATTTAATCCAGGTAAAAATTCCCTGTTTCAGGTCAATTAGGATCACCACTATTTTAAGAATGTGAAATGTTAGAATAATAGTAGAGAAAATGATTTATTTATGCTCATTTATTTCTTTCATCACATTCCCAGTGGGTCAGAAGTTTACATACACACAATTAGTATTTGGCAGCATTGCATTTAAATTGTTTAACTTGGGTCAAATGTTCCAGGTATCCTTCCACAAGCTTCCCACAATACATTGGGTGAATTTTGGCCCATTCCTCCTGACAGAGCTGGTGTAACTGAGTCAGGTTTGTAGGCCTACTTGCTCGCACACGCTTTTTCAGTTCTGCCTACAACTTTTCTATAGGATTGAGGTCAGGGCAATGCCACTCCAATACCTTGACTTTGCTGTCCTTAAGCCATTTTGCCACAACTTTGGAAGTATACTTGGGGTCATTGTGCATTTGGAAGACCAATTGCGACCAAGCTTTAACTTCCTGACTGATGTCTTGAGATGTTGCTTCAATATATCCACTATTTTTCCTCATGATGCCATCTACACTGCTCAAAATAATAAAGGGAACACTTAAACAACACAATGTAACTCCAAGTCAATCACACTTCTGTGAAATCAAAACTGTCCACTTAGGAAGCAACACTGATTGACAATCAATTTCACATGCTGTTGTGCAAATGGAATAGACAACAGGTGGAAATTATAGGCAATTAGCAAGACACCCCCAATAAAGGAGTGGTTCAGCTGGTGGTGACCACAGACCACTTCTCAGTTCCTATGCTTCCTGGCTGATGTTTTGGTCACTTTTGAATGCTGGCGGTGCTTTCACTCTTAGTGGTAGCATGAGACGGAGTCTACAACCCACACAAGTGGCTCAGGTAGTGCAGCTCATCCAGGATGGAACATCAATGCGAGCTGTGGCAAGAAGGTTTGCTGTCTGTCAGCGTAGTGTCCAGAGCATGGAGGCGCTACCAGGAGACAGGCCAGTACATCAGGAGACGTGGAGGAGGCTGTAGGAGGGCAACAACCCAGCAGCAGGACCGTTACCTCCGCCTTTGTGCAAGGAGGAGCACTGCCAGAGCCCTGCAAAATGACCTCCAGCAGGCCACGAATGTGCATGTGTCTGCTCAAATGGTCAGAAACAGACTCCATGAGGGTGGTACGAGGGCCCGACGTCCACAGGTGGGGGTTGTGCTTACAGCCCAACACCGTGCAGGACGTTTGGCATTTGCCAGAGAACACCAAGATTGGCAAATTCGCCACTGGCGCCCTGTGCTCTTCACAGATGAAAGCAGGTTCACACTGAGCACATGTGACAGTCTGGAGACGCCATGGAGAACGTTCTGCTGCCTGCTACATCCTCCAGCACGACCGGTTTGGCGGTGGGTCAGTCATGGTGTGGGCTGGCATTTCTTTGGGGGGGCCGCACAGCCCTCCATGTGTTCGCCAGAGGTAGCCTGACTGCCATTAGGTACCGAGATGAGATCCTCAGACCCCTTGAGACCATATGCTGGTGCGGTTGGCCCTGGGTTCCTCCTAATGCAAGACAATGCTAGACCTCATGTGGCTGGAGTGTGTCAGCAGTTCCTGCTGCAAGAGGAAGGCATTGATGCTATGGACTGGCCCGCCCGTTCCCCAGACCTGAATCCAATTGAGCACATCTGGTACATCATGTCTCGCTCCATCCACCAACGCCACGTTGCACCACAGACTGTCCAGGAGTTGGCAGATGCTTTAGTCCAGGTCTGGGAGGAGATCCCTCATGAGGCCATCCGCCACCTCATCAGGAGCATGCCCAGGCGTTGTAGGGAGGTCATACAGGCACGTGGAGGCCACACACACTATTGAGCCTCAGTTTGACTTGTTTTAAGGACATTACATCAAAGTTGGATCAGCCTGTAGTGTGGTTTTCCACTTTAATTTTGAGTGTGACTCCAAATAAATTTGATTTCCATTGATAATTTTTGTGTGATTTTGTTGTCAGCACATTCAACTATGTAAAGAAAAAAGTATTTAAGAAGAATATTTCTTTCATTCAGATCTAGGGTGTTATTTTAGTGTTCCCTTTATTTTTTTGAGCAGTGTATTTTGTGAAGTGCACCAGTCCCTCCTGCAGCAAAGCACCCCCACAACATGATGCTCCCACCCCGTGCTTCACGGTTAGGATTGCGTTCGTCAGCTTTCAAGCCTCCCCCTTTTTCCTCCAAACATAACAATGGTCATTATGGCCAAACAGTTTTATTTTTGTTTCATCAGATCAGTGGACATTTCTCAAAAAAGTATGATCTTTGTCCCCATGTGCAGTTGCAAACCGTAGTCTGGCTTTTTTTTTTAATGGTGGTTTTGGAGCAGTGGCTTCTTCCTTGCTGAGCGGCCTTTCAGGTGATGTAGATATAGGACTCGTTTTACTGTTTCCTCCAGCATGTTCACAAGGTCCTTTGCTGCTGTTCTGGGATTGATTGATCTCTAGGAGACAGAACACGTCTCCTTCCTGAGCGGTATGACGGTTGCGTGGTCCCATGGTGTTTGTACAGATGAACGTGGTACCCTCAGGCGTTTGGAAATCTCAAGGATGAACCAGACTTGAGGTCTACAATCTTTTTTCTGAGGTCTTGGCTTATTTCTTTTGATTTTCCAATGATGTCAAGCAAAGAGGCACTGAGTTTGAAGGTAGGCCTTGAAATACATCCACAGGTACACCTCCAATTGACTCAAATGATGTCAATTAGCCTATCAGAAGCTTCTAGAGCCATGACATAATTTTCTAGAATTTTCCAAGCTGTTTAAAGGCACAGTCAACTTAGTGGATGTAAACTTCTGACCCACTGGAATTGTGATACAGTGAATTATAAGTGAAATAATTTGTCTGTAAACAATTGTTGGAAACATGACTTGTGTCATGCAAAGTAGATGGTCCTCACAGACTTGCCAAAACTATAATTTGTTAACAAGAACTTTGTGAAGTGGTTGAAAAACGAGTTTTAATGACTCCAACTTAAGTGTATTCAAACTTCCGACTTCAACTGTACATGTGTTTTGGGGAAGGGGGTGTTTAAACTGTACAGTATTTAGCAATCATAAGAGTCTGGGAGAACAGTTGTGATGTGTGTGTGTAGCATGAATGAGTGTGTGTGCATGCTAAGATGCAGAGAATCACAGCAGGTGGTCAGTTCAGTTCTGTAGGAGCCAATCTGATCTCTGCTGCAGATACAGATGATGATTTATGATGTAGGCTAAATATCCTACAGCCGGCTTCTTGATTAAGTCATAGTAAAGGTCTGATTAATGAATATTTGCATGTTTGGCTAGAATTGTATACATCTATCTACCCATTTATTTACAGTGCATTGAAAAGTACTCAGATCCCTCCAGCGTTAATCTCAAATGTATTCAATAATTTTTTTTTACATATCAAAACCACACACAATACCCCATAATGACAAAGTGAAAACAGGTTTAGATATTTTTGATAATGTATTAAAAATAAAACAGCGATACCCAATTTACCTAAAAAGTATTCAGACCATTTGCTATGACACTTGAAATTGAGCTCAGGTTTTTTCCATTGATCATCCTTGATGTGGCTACAACTTGGAGTCCACCTGTGGTAAATCCAATTGATTGGACATGATTTGGAAAAGCACACACTTGTCTATAAGGTCCCACAGTTGACATTGCATGTCAGAGAAAAAACCGAGTGGTGATGTCAAAGGAATTGTCCGTGGAGCTCCGAGACAGGATTGTGTTGAGGCACAGAGCTGGGGAAGGGTACCAAAACATGTCTGCAGCATTGGATGTCCACAAGAACACAGTGGCCTCCATCAGTCTTAAATGGAAGAGGTTTGGAACCACCAATAATCTTCCTAGAGCTGGCCACCTGGCCAAACTAAGCAATCGGGGGAGAAGGGCCTTGGTCAGGGACTTCTCCAAGACTCAATGGTCATTCTGACAGAGCTCTAGAGTTCCTCTGTGGAGTTGGAGGAACCTTCCAGAAGGACTATCATCTCTGCAGCTCTCCACCAATAAAGGCCTTTATGGTATACTGGCCAGACGAAAGCCACTCCTCAGTGAAAGGCACATACGGTGAAGCATGGTGGTGGCAGCATCATGGTGCGGGGGGATGTTTTTCAGCAGCAGGGACTGGGAGACTAGTCAGGATTGAGGGAAAGATGAACGGAGCACAGTAGAGAGCGATCCTTGATGAAAATCTGTTCCAGAGCGCTCAGGCAAAGGTTCACCTTCCAACAGGACAACAACCCTGACCACACAGCCAAGACAACGCAGGAGTGGCTTCGGGACAAGACTCTAAATGTCCTTGAGTGGCCCAGCCAGAACCCAAACAAACATTTCTGGAGAGATTTGACAATAGCTGTGCAGCGACGCTCTCCATCCAACCTGACAGAGCTTGAGAGGATCTTCAGAGAAGAATGGGAGAAACTCCCCAAATACAGGTGTGCCAAGTCATACCCAAGAAGACTCGAGGCTGTAATCGCTGCCAAGTCGCTGCCAATGACTCCTTGCTGTCCCCAGTCCATGTGGCCATGCTGCTGCTCCAGTTTCAACTGTTCTACCTGCGGCTATGGAACCCTGACCTGTTCACTGGACGTGCTACCTGTCCCAGACCTGCTGTTTTCAACTCTCTATAGATAGCAAGAGCGGTAGAGATACTCAATGATCGGCTATGAAAAGCCAACTGATATTTACTCCTGAGGTGCTGACCTGTTGCACCCTCTACAACCACTGTGATTATTATTATTTGACCCTGCTGGTTATCTATGATCATTTGAACATCTTGGCCATGTTCTGTTATAATCTCCACCCGGCACAGCCAGAAGAGGACTGGCCACCCCTCATAGCCATGTTCCTTTCTAGGTTTCTTCCTAGGTTCTAGCCTTTCTAGGGAGTTTTTCCTAGCTACTGTACTTCTACACCTGCATTGCTTGCCATTTGGTGTTTTAGGCTGGGTTTCTGTACAGCACTTTGTGACATCAGCTGACGTAAGAAGGGCTTAATAAATACATTTGATTGATTGATTCTGAACACTTATGTAAATGTGATATTTCAGTTTGTTTTCTAGCCCGGTAACGTTTCTTCAGTAACGTTGTCCGGCTACAGCACTACGCCACTACAGCAACATTACCCGGCTGCAGCACTACAGCAACATTACCCGGCTGCAGCACTACAGCAACATTACCCGGCTGCAGCACAACATCAACATTACCCGGCTGCAGCACAACATCAACATTACCCGGCTGCAGCACTACAGCAACATTACCCGGCTGCAGGACTACAGCAACATTACCCGGCTGCAGCACTACAGCAACATTACCCGGCTGCAGCACTACAGCAACATTACCCGGCTGCAGCACTACAGCAACATTACCCGGCTGCAGCACTACAGCATCATTACCCGGCTGCAGCACTACAGCAACATTACCCGGCTGCAGCACTACAGCAACATTACCCGGCTGCAGCACTACAGCAACATTACCCGGCTGCCGGCCTACAGCAACATTACCCGGCTGCAGGACTACAGTAACATTACCCGGCTGCAGGACTACAGTAACATTACCCGGCTGTACCACTACAGCAACATTATCCGGCTGCACCACTACAGAAACATTACCCGGCTGCAGCACTACACCACTACAGTAACATTACCCGGCTGCAGCCCTACATCACTACAGTAACATTACCCGGCTGCAGCACTACAGTAACATTACCCGGCTGCAGCACTACACCACTACAGTAACATTACCCAGAAGGGAAAGTTAAAGACCTTTACAAAGCCCATTCAAAGCCCAATTTCTCCAGTTGGTAATTTACTAATATTGAGGACAATACGCATCTTCGTTGCACAGTACTTAACATGTCAAACAATACAGCGACTTTAAAAGGACTATAGAGGGCTACCCTTCCCCTAAAAATATTTTCCCAGAGTCCGGACTTGAACCCAATTAAACATTTCTGGAGAGACCAGAAAATAGCTTTGCAGTGACGCTCTCCATCCAACCTGACAGATCTTGAGAGAATCTGCAGAGAAGAATGGCAGAAACTCCAGAAATACAGGTGTGCCAAGCTTGTAGCGTCATACCCAAACAGACTCGAGGCTCTCGCTGTAAAAGGTGCTTCAACAAAGTAGAGTAAAGGGCCTGAACACTAAGGTAAATGTGAAATTTCAGTTTGTTTGGTCTTAGAACAAAGTAGCCTAGCTATTAATACTGCTGCGAACAGTGAGGAGCTCCTTCTGCAACTTAAATACCCTTCAAATATCTGAGGTGTAGCCTACCAGTATCCCTCCATCAGACAGCCAACATTCTTGAGGCATGAAGAAAAGTAAAGACTCAAATGCCTTTGTGAGTTAGAAACTATACCACTGAGGTTTTGATGTGCACCAAACGCAACTAAGCCTACTACTCGCCCTGCAGTCTTTGTTGAGTCCCTTGAGGAATTGCACATCATTACAGGTTGCCTTAGATGTCCTCCACATTGTCTCCCCCTCACTCCTGCTTTTTCATTCACTCAGAAATACAATGGAATTAAATATAATTCGATATCCATGCAATGTGCTGGAGTGGCTAATGAATGTGGCTGTATGTCACGTGGAGGAGCACTGGCTCTCACCCACCAGCTGCAGCACCGTTGGCCGGCTGCAGCACTACAGCGACGTTACCCGGCTTGCAGCACTACAGCGACGTTGCCCGGCTTGCAGCACTACAGCGACGTTGCCCGGCTTGCAGCACTACAGCGACGTTGCCCGGCTGCAGCACTACAGCGACGTTGCCCGGCTGCAGCACTACAGCGACGTTGCCCGGCTTGCAGCACTACAGCGACGTTGCCCGGCTGCAGCACTACAGCGACGTTGTCCGGCTGCAGCACTACAGCGACGTTGCCGGCTGCAGCACTACAGCGACGTTGCCCGGCTTGCAGCACTACAGCGACGTTGCCCGGCTTGCAGCACTACAGCGACGTTGCCCGGCTTGCAGCACTACAGCGACGTTGCCCGGCTGCAGCACTACAGCGACGTTGTCCGGCTGCAGCACTACAGCGGCCCGGCTGCAGCACTGTCCGGCTGCAGCACTACAGCGACGTTGTCCGGCTGCAGCACTACAGCGACGTTGTCCGGCTGCAGCACTACAGCGACGTTGTCCGGCTGCAGCACTACAGCGACGTTGTCCGGCTGCAGCACTACAGCGACGTTGTCCGGCTGCAGCACTACAGCGACGTTGTCCGGCTGCAGCACTACAGCGACGTTGTCCGGCTGCAGCACTACAGCGACGTTGCCCGGCTGCAGCACTACAGCAACGTTGCCCGGCTGCAGCACTACAGCGACGTTGCCCGGCTGCAGCACTACAGCGACGTTGTCCGGCTGCAGCACTACAGCGACGTTGCCCGGCTGCAGCACTACAGCGACGTTGTCCGGCTGCAGCACTACAGCAACGTTGTCCGGCTGCAGCACTACAGCAACGTTGTCCGGCTGCAGCACTACAACATATGAAAACCTGCTCCAGAGCACTCAGGACCTCAGACTGGGGCAAAGGTTCACCTTCCAACAGGACAACGACCCTAGCACACAGCCAAGACAACACAGGAGTGGCTTCGGGACAAGTCTCAATGTCCTTGAGTGGCCCTGCCAGAGCCCGGACTTGAACCCAAACAAACATCTCTGGAGAGACCTGAAAATAGCTGTGCAGCCACACTCCCCATCCAACCTGACAGAGCTTGAGAAGAATGGGAAAAACTCCCCAAATACAGGTGCCAAGCTAGTAGTGTCATACCCAAGAAGACAGGAGGCTGTAATTGCTGCCAAAGATGCTTCAACAAAAGTACTGAGTAAAGGGTCTGAATACTTATGTAAAATGTGCCATTTCCGTTTTTAATTTTTAATAAATTAACATTTCTAAAAACCTGTTTTTGCTTTGTCATCATGGGGTATAGTGTGTAGATTTTTTTTTTAACCATCAAATCAATTTTAGAATAAGGCTGTAACCTAACAAAATGTGGAAAAAGTTAAGGGGTCTGAATACTTTCCGAAGACACTGCATCTGCTCAAGCATGAAATAACAAAAGCACAGCGTATACAGGGCTCCTAAAATACACACACACACACACACACACACACACACACACACACACGTGTTGCCTATACAATGCAGGCCTATTTATTTCATATAGTGATTAGTTCAGAACAAAGCTATGAGGGGACACTGAGATGTGACTGATGGATCAATGATGAATGTTTTATGAAGCGTGCGGGTCAATCATTGAGTCGGCCGTTTCATCATTGGGAGCCGATGGGAAGGGGACAGGGGGGTGGGCGTGGTGCAGGTGACCTTCATCCTAATAAAGACAGTCATCACCTTGCTGCTCCAATATTTATCACGAGAGGCCTGAGTGTAAATTGCTGCGCTGGTCACTTCACCACTAGATGCCAGATATAAAGACAACATTGCTAACGTTATAGGATAACTATTACAGTCCACTGGGAGCTGGGCTAGGCAGAGAGGATCGCATTGCAGGGGCACAGCTAAAAAGCGCAGCATACTCTGGCTTGGTACAGTACTGAATTCAATTCACTATTGGCAGTGGGTCTTGGGAAATGTGTAAAAACAAAAAACGAATGTGTTAACCTTCAAAATATAGACAGGCGTAAATGCTGGTCCACATTTCACAAACATCTGTTAATCAACATGAATTTCAGCAAATGGACACAACTGTTTCTGTGCATGAACTTATATAGGCTAATTTATGGACTGAGTAGCCCAGTGCAGTGCCCAGCTGTGACCGGTCCAGTCTGTGACCTGCTGTGTTCCTGTCACTACAAGGTCTCCTCTCTGCAAGGAATCCCATACAAAACACTCAAAGGACAAGTGGCCTGAATCCAACAATACCAAGCAGACCGTGCAACTGAACATCTATTCACTCTCATCCATTTACAGTGGCTACCGTATTGAGTTAGAGTATGGTCAATTCAATCAAGGCAGACATCTTGCCTAATACTGAAAGAATATTTTTTTCTTCTATTGATAAAGTCTAGAATTGTGCCAGTCTCACACAAATGCAACAGATTCTTCCTTGACAATGCATTATGTCCTTTAGGCAATACGGTTAACCATTAGCCTACTTTTTATACATTTTTATTCAGCCTTAGGCTAATTTAGGTTCCATTGAGGTCAGAAGACTTAAAGAGATTGAAAGGGATTTTAAGCACTTACAAAATTGTAACATATTGTACAAATTGGAATTCATAACATATCATACCAATTGGATGATGTACACAACTGTGCACAACTTTCGGGGACCCGTTTTGGTTTGTGAGTGCTACTTTCAAAACAACTGGCTGAAATTATACAAAACCTTTAACACATCTTTAAAAGCCTTGAAAACACACAGGTGCTGTTAATGTCAGACTAAGGTATCAAAGGGGCAATTTGAGTTAAGTGTTCCCCCAGTGTTCAGTGTTGGTAGTGTTCCCCCAGTGTTCAGTGTTGGTAGTGTTCCCCCAGTGTTCAGTGTTGGTAGTGTTCCCCCAGTGTTCAGTGTTGGTAGTGTTCCCCCAGTGTTCAGTGTTGGTAGTGTTCCCCCAGTGTTCAGTGTTGGTAACAACTGGCTGAAATTATACAAAACCGTTCATCCACCTCTGGCCTGCTCGCCTCCCTACCACTGAGGAAGTACAGTTCCCGCTCAGCCCAGTCAAAACTGTTCGCTGCTCTGGCCCCCCAATGGTGGAACAAACTCCCTCACGACGCCAGGACAGCGGAGTCAATCACCACCTTCCGGAGACACCTGAAACCCCACCTCTTTAAGGAATACCTAGGATAGGATAAAGTAATCCTTCTCACCCCCCCCTTAAAAGATTTAGATGCACTACTGTTCCACTGGATGTCATAAGGTGAATGCACCAATTTGTAAGTCGCTCTGGATAAGAGCGTCTGCTAAATGACTTAAATGTAAAATGTAAATGTAGTGTTCCCCCAGTGTTCAGTGTTGGTAGTGTTCCCCCAGTTCCCCCGGCTCTGACTTAGAATACGTGGACAACTACAAATACTTAGGTGTCTGGTTAGACTGTAAACTCTCCTTCCAGACCCATATCAAACATCTCCAATCCAAACTTAAATCTAGAATTGGCTTCCTATTTCGCAACAAAGCATCCTTCACTCATGCTGCCAAAACATACCCTTGTAAAACTGACCATCCTAACAATCCTCGACTTTGGCGATGTCATTTACAAAATAGCCTCCAATACCCTACTCAACAAATTGGATGCAGTCTATCACAGTGCAATCCGTTTTGTCACCAAAGCCCCATATACTACCCACCATTGCGACCTGTACGCTCTCGTTGGCTGACCCTCGCTTCATACTCGTCGCCAAACCCACTGGCTCCATGTCATCTACAAGACCCTGCTAGGTAAAGTCCCCCCTTATCTCAGCTCGCTGGTCACCATAGCATCTCCCACCTGTAGCACACGCTCCAGCAGGTATATCTCTCTAGTCACCCCCAAATCCAATTCTTTCTTTGGCCGCCTCTCCTTCCAGTTCTCTGCTGCCAATGACTGGAACGAACTACAAAAATCTCTGAAACTGGAAACACTTATCTCCCTCACTAGCTTTAAGCACCAACTGTCAGAGCAGCTCACAGATTACTGCACCTGTACATAGCCCACCTATAATTTAGCCCAAACAACTACCTCTTTCCCAACTGTATTTAATTTATTTATTTATTTTGCTCCTTTGCACACCATTATTTTTATTTCTACTTTGCACATTCTTCCATTGCAAAACTACCATTCCAGTGTTTTACTTGCTATATTGTATTTACTTTGACACCATGGCCTTTTTTGCCTTTACCTCCCTTCTCACCTCATTTGCTCACATTGTATATAGACTTGTTAATACTGTATTATTGACTGTATGTTTGTTTTACTCCATGTGTAACTCTGTGTCGTTGTATCTGTCGAACTGATTTGCTTTATCTTGGCCAGGTCACAATTGTAAATGAGAACTTGTTCTCAACTTGCCTACCTAAAATATTCAGTATTTTACATTTACATTTAAGTCATTTAGCAGACGCTCTTATCCAGAGCGACTTACAAATTGGTGCATTCACCTTATGACATCCAGTGTTGGTAGTGTTCCCCCGTGTTCAGTGTTGGTAGTGTTCCCCCAGTGTTCAGTGTTGGTAGTGTTCCCCAGTGTTCAGTGTTGGTAGTGTTCCCCAGTGTTCAGTGTTGGTAGTGTTCCCCAGTGTTCAGTGTTGGTAGTGTTCCCCAGTGTTCAGTGTTGGTAGTGTTCCCCAGTGTTCAGTGTTGGTAGTGTTCCCCAGTGTTCAGTGTTGGTAGTGTTCCACAGTGTTCAATGTTGGTAGTGTTCCACAGTGTTCAATGTTGGTAGTGTTCCCCCAGTGTTCAATGTTGGTAGTGTTCCCCCAGTGTTCAGTGTTGGTAGTGTTCCCCAGTGTTCAGTGTTGGTAGTGTTCCCCAGTGTTCAGTGTTGGTAGTGTTCACCCAGTGTTCAGTGTTGGTAGTGTTCACCCAGTGTTCAGTGTTGGTAGTGTTCCCCAGTGTTCAGTGTTGGTAGTGTTCCCCCAGTGTTCAATGTTGGTAGTGTTCCCCCAGTGTTCAGTGTTGGTAGTGTTCCCCAGTGTTCAGTGTTGGTAGTGTTCCCCAGTGTTCAGTGTTGGTAGTGTTCCCCAGTGTTCAGTGTTGGTAGTGTTCCCCAGTGTTCAGTGTTGGTAGTGTTCCCCAGTGTTCAATGTTGGTAGTGTTCCCTCACCAGATCCTCAATGAACTCCTTGACTGCTGCCACCACCAGGATGAAGAGGAGCGGCACCAGAGTTGTCCAGCGACCCGTGGGCGACACATCCGGAATTTGCTGAAAGGAAAAGCACACGTCCCAGTTCAAAATCAAACATCACTGAATCACATAGGCATCCTATTCCCTTTATAGTGCACTATTTTTTGGCCAGTGCCTACAGGCTGATTTAGAAGAAAAAAATATCTACCGATCCCATGAGTATCTAGCTACAGTGTAGAACCTGTTCAGTCAGTATTGACCAAGCCAGCACTCTTGGAAGTAAGTTTTCTCCCCCGAGAGCATCCCATGGTGATCACTCATATCTGCGCACAAACACACACACACACACACTTGATGAAGCTCCATGTGACACCCTTTGAGACAACCTTCTAACACTGAGCTTGGCAGAGGGCTGTTTGTCAAGCAGAGGTCACCAGAAGCGACCCACTAGGGGGTCATTAGAGGGACAGGAGACAGGCCAGGGGATACTGGGGTTGCATCGTTCAATCAATCAGTCAGTCCGTGTACAGTGCAAACCCCAAGCAGGCTGTCATGTGCCTTTTACGGAGGAGTGGCTTTCGTCTGGCCATTCTACCTGAAGTGCTGCAGAGATCGCTGTCCTTCTGGAAGGTTCTCCCATCTCCACAGAGGAACTCTGGAGCTCTGTCAGATCTGTCAAATCCCTGACCAAGGCCCTTCTTCCCCGATTGCGCAGTTTGGCCAGGCGGCCAGCTCTAGGAAGACTCTTGATGGTTTCAAACTTCTTTCATTTAAGAACGATGGAGGCTACTGTGTCCTTGTGGACCTTCAATACTGCAGAAATGTTTTGGTACCCTTCCCCAAATCTGTGCCTCAACCCAGTTGTTGTCCTGACATGCAGTGTCAATTGTGGGACCTTATATAGACAGGTGTGTACCTTTCCAAATCATGTCCAATCAATTTACAGGTGGACTCCAATCAAGTTGTAGAAACATCAAGGATTATCAGTGGAAACAGGATGCACCTGAGCTCAGCAAAGGGTCTGAATACTTATGTAAACTAGTGCACTAAATAGGGAATAGGGTGTCCTTTGGGATGCAGTCAGTGTTCTGGGACATGAAAGGGTAGGGCTCACTGACATACTGTAAGCACACACAGTGTCACTGGCTCTTGCTAGGTTGAGATGGATGGTATGCTAGTCAAGATTCATAGAAGGGGAATGGGAGATTTATTGTGAGTCTCTCCAAGGCGCCCATTGAACGCTTTTACAAAAGACTGCAGGACACGGTCATGCAGTATAATGAATAATATAATTCATTTGTTTTAACTTTACATAGCTACTATTAAAGAAATTCCACCAAAAAACAATCTTTTGGTATTTGTTTCACTAGTGCATTTTAGATTTAGTCCCAAATAGTTTTGCTTACTAGCATTCAAGATGTCAAGATCTGTGACCGACCGCCTCGATCTTCTGTAGCAAAATTTGATAAGGTTTTTTGTTGTTGTACTTTTTATCCCCAATTTCGTGATATCCAATTGGTAGTTACAGTCTGTCCCATCGCTGCAACTCCCATACGGACTTGGGAGAGGCTAACGTTTAGAGCCATGCATCCTCTGAAACACGACCCTGCCAAGCCGCACTGCTTCTTGGACTAGATAGTGTATTTTTACTGGGAGTTTTTCCTTATTGTATTCCTTATTCTACTTTCACCACTTTTAATCTTAAAATATTAGGTTGTTTACTAAACCAATCACTCTGTTTAGCAAATGGCCTCACATTTGAATCCTTAATGAGATGGGTGAGGCTAAGGCTTAAGAGGGTGTAAACGATGCAGAATTGGTGTCGACAAAGAGCTCTCCAGTAAGGTGTACCAAAACATTCCAGGGTCATTTTCTCAAATGTGAGTTTACAAGTTTATCAACTTTCAAAGCAGAATTACTTTCCCCATTGTTCTTCAACTGCAGTGTATGCTATACCATTTCCTAGTTATTCGTCTATACTTTTAACAAATGTAAAAAAACACAATTTCAGGCCTCCCGAGTGGTGCAGCGGTCTAAGGCACTACAGACCTGGGTCCGATCCCAGGCTGTTTCACAGCCGGCCGCAAACGTCAGCTAGCTAGCTAACAGTAAGCTTGAACTTGGGGTCTTTTTCTTAGAAATGTAGCCAGCTAGCTAAACAATGAACCATAATCCCAATCCATAGACTACTACCAATACCAACCGATTGTCATAGCTAGCTAAAGTGAACCAAATAGGTTCAATGTTAGCTAGCTAACATCAGGCTATAACTAGCAATGTGAAATGGAATTCTGAGATATTACTACACACAGATCAAAAACGTAACGTTAACTAGCGAGTCAGCTAGCTAGCTGACGTTAGATGGCTAACAGTAAGCTTTAACTTGCAATGAAAACTTGCACAAAATAAGAAATCTATAATATCTGAAAATGTAGCTAGACTCTTTCCCATATACATGGATGAACGCTTACGGCAGACTGCAACCCCTTTCATTAAATAAGACGTCCTGTGTCGTTTCCATTTTCTTTGTACAGCTCATTCTGGTTCACACTGATCGTGTGTAATGCCATAAGAATCATCTTAAGCTTTAGCCCCCACCCAAACTCTGACCATTTTACTCACCCTAGCAAAGCTGGTTTGGCTGTTTTCATGTTATCCATAGCATTGGTGACTAACTGTGCTCCTGGCAACAATGTAATTACACTTTTTTGCCAATGTTTACTGACACCGTCCATATTCAACGGGTGTTGAGCGTTCGTAAATTCATCAGTTATTCAGCGCTCTGGCACTCTCAGACGAGAGTGCTCTGAAACAGTTGTTGCAGTGACATTCGATTGAAATGGATACTTGCATAGTGGAGTCTTTTTGTTAAGTTTTACTACCCAATATATATTTTTTAAAGCAGCGTTAGACAGGATTCCCTACACATACTGACCAGCTCAAATAGACAGAAGTGTGCTATATGACAGACCAATCCAAACTCATCTCTCGGCATGTCCAGCCCACTCATTATCTCAGCCAATCATGGCTAGCGGGAGGGTTGCTGTGGCTAAACCGACTAGGCTCGTACTTTAACAATTGTATTAGTATTTACAGATGGCATACAAGTTAGTTATTAAAGGCACATGAAAGTTCACATGTTCAAAGAAGGCATTTCTGCAAAAACATTGACATACAGCCTCTAGTATTTATGCTGCAGTAGTTTGTGTCGGGAGGCTAGGGTCAGTTTGTTATATCTGGAGTACTTCTCCTGTCCTATTCGGTGTCCTGTGTGAATCTAAGTGTGCGTTCTCTAATTCTCTCCTTCTCTCTTTCTTTCTCTCTCTCGGAGGACCTGAGCCCTAGGACCATGCCCCAGGACTACCTGACATGATGACTCCTTGCTGTCCCCAGTCCACCTGGCCATGCTGCTGCTCCAGTTTCAACTGTTCTGCCTTATTATTATTCGACCATGCTGGTCATTTATGAACATTTGAACATCTTGGCATGTTCTGTTATAATCTCCACCCGGCACAGCCAGAAGAGGACTGGCCACCCCACATAGCCTGGTTCCTCTAGGTTTCTTCCTAGGTTTTGGCCTTTCTAGGGAGTTTTTCCTAGCCACCGTGCTTCTACACCTGCATTGCTTGCTGTTTGGGGTTTTAGGCTGGGTTTCTGTAAAGCACTTTGAGATATCAGCTGATGTACGAAGGGCTATATAAATAAATTTGATTTGACATACAAACCGCTCTCCTGTGAAGTAATGACCCAAACATACACCTAGTTTCCTGAAACAGTCACATTTAGTGTCAAACGTTCTCATTAACGCTGTGTTAGTCAGCTCTCATTACCGTTGCATTAGTTAGCAGAATCCAGAGTGATAAAAGATTGAGGTTTAAGTCTTGCCCTGAATCCATTGTCCTAATCGACTCCGTGGAGCTTTGAACTTCTAGGAGAGAGTTGTTTTTTTAGATTCACACTAAGGTTCTGTGAGGTTAAGCGTAATCACTCTGAACTTTTAGTAGATTGTGGATTTCCTCTGGTCTATTATGCCACATTCTGGAGAAATAAAAGTTAATACGACAGAGTCACGTTCATTGGGGCACGCAAAGGAAAATGTTTTGATTAGTTTCGCAACAGAAAACTAAAATAAGCATTTCTTATTGGTCAAGTCCAGGTAGTCCCTCCATGTTTCGGTCCATTTTCATCCGTTTGGTGCCTAATGAACACAACCCTGATCTAGCCACACAAATCCCAGCGCCACCATCCAAATGAGAATATTTCCACGCTATCCATGTGAGTGCTGGTCTGTGTTAGGAATCTTTGTTTGTCCTCTGCTATAACTCATGTCTGGTAAACCACTGACATATAGTTGTGGTGCATTTTTAAAGCATCTGATGTGTGGAATGATGTGTGTTGAGGAAGTAAAACACTAAATTCCTTTAGAGAGGGACACTCACGCTCCCACATGTATTTTTCAGTAGTGTGTGTATTCAGTTTGGGGTATTCAGTGTGTTTGAATATTAATGTAACCTTTACTACAGATGGCAAAGCTCTAGCAACCAAAACAAATCATCTCTGTCTTACCTGCAGGAGAGCGATGAAGAGGAAGAAGGAGTTGGCAGCCCTTCTGAACTGAGAGTAGAGGAACCGAGGTAGGAAGGTGAGGACATTATACTTTGCAGTGCTGCAGGGCAGAGAAAAGGACATGTAGGGAGATTGAGAGAGAGAGAGAGAGAAAGAGAGAACACAGAAAGGCAGAGAGAAAGAGAAAACAGTTCAGTTCCATGAATCAGTTTCTTTCCACTAACAGACATCTTATACCAGTAAACATAATATACAGTACCAGTCAAAAGCTTGGACATACCTACTCATTCAAGGGTTTCTCTTTGTTTTACTATTTTTCTACATTGTAGAATAATAGTTAAGACATCAAAAGTATGAAATAACATAAGGAATCATGTATGAACCAAAAAAAAAAAAAAGTGTTAAACAAATATAAAATATATTTTAGATTCTTCAAAGTAGCCACCCTTTGCCTTGATTACAGCTGTATACGCTCTTGGCATTTTCAATCAGCATCACCTGGAATACTTTTCCAACAGTCTTGAAGGAGTTTCCATATATGCTGAATACTTGTTGACTGCTTTTCCTTCACTCTGCGGTCCAACTCATCCCAAACCATCTCAATTGGGTTGAGGTCGGGTGATTGTGGAGACCAGGTCACCTGATGCAGAACTCCATCATTCTCCTTCTTGGTCAAATTGCCCTTACACTGTCTGGAGGTGTGTTGGATCATTGTCCTGTTGAAAAACAAATGATAGTCCCACTAAGCGCAAACCAGAGGGGATGGCGTATCACTTCAGAATGCTGTGGTATTCATGCTGGTTAAGTGTGCCTTGAATTATAAATAACTAACAGTGTCACTAGCAAAGCACCACCACACCACAGCCTCCATGCTTCACGGTGGGAACCACATATGCAGAGATGATCCATTCACCTACTCTGCATCTCACAAAGACACAGCGATTGGAACAAAAAATCTCAAATTTGGACTCATACCAAAGGACTGATTTCCACCGATCTAATGTCCATTGCTCGTGTTTCTTGGCCCAAGCAAGTCTTCTTCTTATGGGTGTCCTTTAGTGGTTCCTTTGCAGTAATTTAACCATGAAGGCCTGATTCACGCAGTCTCCTCTGAACAGTTGATGTTGAGATGTGTCTGTTACTTGAACTCTGTGAAGCAATTATTTGGGCTGCAATTTCTGAGACTGGTACTTCTACTTCTAATGAACTTATCCTCTGCAACAGAGGTAACTCTGGGTCTTCCTTTCCTATGGCGGTCCTCATGAGAACCAGTTTCATCATAGCGCTTGATGGTGTTTGCGACTACACTTGAAAAAACTTTTAAAAGTTCTTGACATTTTTCCACATTGACTGACCATGTCTTAAAGTAATGATGGACTGTCATTTCTCTTTGCTTATTTGAGCTGTTCTTGTCATAATAGGGACTTGGTCTTTTACCAAATAGGGCTCTCTTCTGAATACCACCCCTACCTGATTGGCTCAAACGCATTAAGAAGGAAAGAAATTCCACAAATTAACAAGGCACACCTGTTAATCAAAATGCATTCCAGGTGACTACCTCATTAAAAAAAAACTTGTTGAGAGAATGCCAAGAGTGTTCAAAGCTGTCGTCAAGGCAAAGGGTGGCTACTTTCAAGAATCTCAAATATAAAGTATATTTTGATTTGTTTAACACTTTTTTGGTTACTACATGTATTTATTTACTACATGATTCCATGTGTTATTTCATAGTTTTGATGTCTTCACTATTATTCTACAATGTACAAAATAGTACAAATAAAGAAAAAACATTGAATGAGTAGGTGTCCAAACTTTTGACTGGTACTGTATATCTCCTGATACCCCATCCAGCCTCGAGTTGATACATTTCACCCTCATCTCCACCACCCACAATCCACCATTCCTGGAAGCTGCTTCTCCTGAGTGGAGGGGGTGGCGGAGCTCTGAGCTGTGGTTGAACATGTACTGTGTGAGTGATGAATGGCAGGCCAGTGGGCTAAATTACCATAAAGCATAACTAAAGGGGAGCTCTCCTGGCAGACGTAAGCTATGGCAGAGAGGGGGTGCCTGGCAGAGCACCTCCGGCCCAGACCAGACAGAGCCTGATTTACAGCCGCATTAAGGGCCAGCCAGCCAGAGCACTTAGGGGGGAGATAAACGCTGTGATGTAGACCATGCCACCAGGCTATGACATGTTTGTCTGTTAGGGTAGGCTACACTACGGCTTTTTTTTAAAGCTGACAGAAAACCTCTGGAGACATAAACAGCATTTGACTTGTCTGTAAAGTAATGCCGCTTCCATCACTAGGTAAACAGAACTGTCAAAGTTTGTTATACATTACGACTTAACAACACATTTAGTAGAATGAACGGACATTTAGCTACCTTATCATAAAAAAAACATAGCAGGACATCAAATCAGCAACGTTTGTTGTTGTCAAGGAGGCAACATTACATGCAAGAGCAGAGAATTACATTACACTTTTTTTTAAATTGTCTAAAAAGTAATCAATTATGGACATGTTACTGAACTGTGTTCTGTCTTTAATGGGTCGCGTAGATATAATTCATTGCCTGGCCCTAGCTGTCATACATACGTAATAGGACTATTATTCTGCATTGCGAATTGACATGGAATTTTATGATTTATTTATTTTCATTTTAACAGAAACTCCCCTCAAAAAGTTGTGTTTATAAAGTAACAGGGCTGACCATAACAGGGCTGACGACCTCATCTTAAAAGTCATTAATCCCCTTGTGACAGAGGGAATGGAAGCTTGTTGTGTGCAACAGGGAGGGGCAACTGAATGCAAGCTTCACCAAAGAAACTGACATTGTTAAAACATTTCTAGCCTATCTATTGGTAACAGGGTTGAAGGGTTATGATCAACTTGCTCAGTTTTCCACCACAAGACACCAGAAACTGGCAACAACAAAATAATCCATGTGGTCCAGGCTATATTAAAGGGCACTTAATTTAATACTGTACATTTTCTCACACATGATGTTATCTACTGGTGTAGATAAGGTAGCATAATGCAACGCCAGTCAAGCTTATACACACACACACACACATATACTGTAAGCACAATCCATAATAGGCCTCCCTCCATAAACAAGGCACACAGACAGATTGTGATAAATCAACAAGCAGACACACACACACAGTAATACATACAGACTGGGCGGGGATAGTACGCCTGTGAGCGGAGAGACTGGCAAACAGTCAATGATAAGAGATAGTGCTCCATTCATCTTCTACCCGTCACATATGTCTAGTGGGGCTCTGTCTGTGAGAGAGGCGGCTATCAGACAACAGCACAGCACACATGGCAGTAGATTGCTATACAATAGGGCATGGTACCATAACATACCATCTTTGCAGAGTGATGTAATGGAAAACCTCATCAGAACACAGATCAAGCCTCCATTGAGTTTTTCTTGGAAATCCTTTTTTGTAAGTAACTTGTAAGTAAAACTTAAATGGTGGTTTGAACAAGATGACATGAAGGGGATCTGTGTCTGCACCACATGGTCTCTCTACTGGTGTCTACCAGAGCTCAGATCTAGGCCCTCTCCTGTTCTCTCTGTACACCAAGTCTCTCAGCAATGTAATATACTCACATGGTTTCTCCTACCATTGCTATGCTACGCGGATGAAACTCAACTATTTTTCTCCATCCCCCCTCTGACTCTCAGCCGAAAGTGTGAACAAAAGCTGACAAAAATGGTGGACACTCTCCACTGCTTCATGGCCAAGCTCTTTACTGGACCTGGCCTAGTCTACGTAATTTGAACCCCCTAGCACGATCCCAGTTTTGCCACAAGGACCATGTTTGGTCTTCACAGAAGTCCATTGTCAGCATTGAAATTCGCACCTGGGGGAAGGAGAGGAGGAGGAGAAGGAAAAAAAATAAATAAATAAAAACGGGCTAGTCATACCTGTGGGAAAAAAATATTGGCTAAGCTTAGTTCCCTTGTTCTTTGTGTTACGTTGAGGAGTTGGCCAGTGGCTTTGTTTTACGTTGAGGAGTTGGCCAGGTGGCTTTGTGTTATGTTGAGGAGTTGGCCAGGTGGCTTTGTGTTATGTTGAGGAGTTGGCCAAGTGGCTTGTTTTACGTTGAGGAGTTGGCCAGGTGGCTTGTTTTACGTTGAGGAGTTGGCCAGGTGGCTTAGACTTAGGGAGTGCAGTCACCTCTGCACCACAGAATCCATGACCCGGTCTCGTTACCTCATTTGAAACCCCGGGGGATGGTGTTAGCTGTTAAAAATAATAACCAGTGTTTTGCTCTCGATTTAATATTTTGTTCCTTCAGCTACTTCCTTTTCTTTCCATCTTCCATCTCTCCTCCTATCGCTCTTTCTTTCCTTCCGTATTTCTTTGGGGCAAAACCACAGCGAATGACAATAAAAAAGTGATCCATTAACACTCCTCTTCTTAATGGAGATTACTGCACCAGCTCTACATTAACACTCCTCTTCTTAATGGAGATTACTGCACCAGCTCACCATTCATTATCTACCCGTGGCCTCAGGACTGAGACCACTTCCTTCTCATCTCGTCTCTCCCCTCAAAAAATGAGTTAAAAATATTTAAAAAATCAAATGGGACCCTATTCCCTATTTAGCGCACTACTTTTGGCCAAAGCCCATGGCTCAATGGCCAACAGCCGTGAAGACATTTGTAGCAATTTTGGGGACAGTCGAGAGAAGATGATCGACATTACATTACCTGACTTTGCATAAAAGGATGATGTCACCGTTGTAGCTTCAAATCTGACCATGTCAAGTTAAATGTGTGCAAACACAATTGAACAAAAGCACTTAACATTGTAATGAAAAAGCAGAAAGACACGTTTCCCTTAACTGGTCATTTACACGAGAGCATGAAATCTGTTTGTGAGTGTGAGTGTGTGTCTCTCCATGTGTAGGGCTGTTGCGGCCATTTACCACCACACCGGCGGTCACGAGTCAAATTCCACGTGACCGTTTAGTCACGGTAATTAGGCTTCTCCAAGCTCGGATGCTGTTGATGGTCATTAGTAGCCTACCAAATTTGCTAAGGACGAGTCATGCGTCCTTTGAAACATCACCCTCCAAACCACACTCATTACACCCGCCTGCTTAACCTGGAAGCCAGCAGTACCAATGTGTCAGGGGAAACACCGCTCAACTGATGACCGAAGTCAGCCTGCAGGTGCCCGCCCGCCACAAGGATTTATAACGAACAATGAGCCAAGTAAAGCCCCCCGGTCAAACTGACACAGCAGGTCTGTAGTGACGCCTCAAGCACTGCAGTGGCTTAGACCACTGCACTACTCGGGAGAACCCAGAACAACTAAAGGGTACATTAATAACTCTAAATTAAGCATGTTCCCCCCAACTCTTTTCTCTGTATATATCAATGATGTTGCTCTTGCTGTGGGCGATTCCCTGATCCAACTCTACGCAGACGACACCATTCTGTATACTTCCGGCCCTTCCTTGGACACTGTGCTATCTAACCTCCAAACGAGCTTCAACGCCATACAACACTCCTTCCGTGGCCTCCAACTGCTCTTAAACGCTAGTAAAACCAAATGCATGCTTTTCAACCGTTCGCTGCCTGCACCCGCACGCCCAACTAGCATCACTCGCCTTCCAGACTCATATCAAACATCTTCAATCTAACATCAAATCTAGAGTGGGCTTTATATTCCGCAACAAAGCCTCCTTCACTCACGCCGCCAACCTTACCCTAGTAAAACTGACTATCCTACCGATCACAGTGCCATCCGTTTTGTTACTAAAGCACCTTATATCACCCACCACTGCGACCTGTATGCTCTAGTCGGCTGGCCGTCGCTACATATTCGTCGCCAGACCCACTGGCTCCAGGTCATCTACAAGTCCATGCTAGGTAAAGCTCCGCCTTATCTCAGTTCACTGGTCACGATGGCAACACCCACCCGTAGCACGCGCTCCAGCAGGTGCATCTCACTGATCATCCCTAAAGCCAACACCTCATTTGGCCGCCTTTCGTTCCAGTTCTCTGCTGCCTGTGACTGGAAGGAATTGCAAAAATCGCAGAAGTTGGAGACATTTATTTCCCTCACCAACTTCAAACATCTGCTATCTGAGCAGCTAACCGATCGCTGCAGCTGTACATAATCTATTGGTAAATAGCCCACCCAATTTTACCTACCTCATCCCCATACTGTTTATATTTATTTACTTATCTACTCTTTTGCACACCAGTATCTCTACCTGTACATGACCATCTGATCATTTATAACTCCAGTGTTAATCTGCAAAATTGTAATTATTCGCCTACCTCCTCATGCCTTTTGCACACAATGTATATAGACTTTTTCTTTTCTTTTTTTCTACTGTGTTATTGACTTGTTAATTGTTTACTCCATGTGTAACTGTGTTGTCTGTTCACACTGCTATGCTTCATCTTGGCCAGGTCACAGTTGTAAATGAGAACTTGTTCTCAACTAGCCTACCTGGTTAAATAAAAGGTGAAATAAAAAAATAAAAAATATATAAAAAATATAAAAAAATGTGTGCGTACATGTATCCTTTCAAGCGAGTACGCACGTAACCCCTTGTGCCAAATTCCCTGCATGGATCCACCATGTCAGCTTTTCACAGAACACACAATGAACAGCAGCTTGCCCTGCCTGACTCTCCGGTTTGCCCTGGTTGAAGTCATGCACATCCCACCACCGACTCCCATGTCACATTACATTAGCACAAGATCTGGTCTGACAAGTAGTGCAGCTGAATAAACAGTTTCCATCACTCACACGACCAGCAGGCTGTGTACCAAATTGCACCCTATTCCCGATATCGTGCACTCCTTTTGACCAGGGCCCATGTGTCTGTGTGATAAGATTCCATTTGGGACAAGACCATCAGTGGCGCAATGGATCATTATGGAGATGCTGGTAGTGATAGTGGTGGAGCGGTGCAGTGTATGGACAAATACACAAGTAAATATGTTTTGTTTAAATAGAACGTGTGAAAGTGATTCCCTGAGCCCTATAGTACGAATCAGGTTTGAAGAGGTACAGTCAAAGATTACATGAAAACTCATTTTTCAACCACTCCATAAATGTCTTGTTAAACAAACTATAGTTTTGACAAGTCGGTTAGGACATCTACTTTGTGCATGACACAAGTCATATTCCCAACAATTGTTTAGAAAGATTATTTCACTGTATCACATTTCCAGTGGGTCAGAAGTTGACTGAGCCTTTAAACAGCTAGGAATATTCCAGAAAATTATGTCATGGCTTTAAAAGCTTCCGATAGGCTAATTGACATCAATTGAGTCAATTGGAGGTGAACCTGTGGATGTATTTCAAGGCCTACCTTCAAACTCAGTGCCTCTTTGCTTGACATTATGGGAAAATCAAAAGAAATCAGCCAAGACATCAGAAAAAAAATTGTAGACCTCCATAAGTCTGGTTCATCCTTGGGAGCCATTTCCAAATGCCTGAAGGTACCACGTTCATCTGTACAAACAATAGCACGCAAGTATAAACACTATGGGACCTCCCGGCCATCATACCGCTCAGGAAGGAGACGCATTCTGTCGCCTAGAGATGAACGTAGTTTGGTGCGAAAAGTGCAAATCAATCCCAGAACAGCAGCAAAGGACCTTGTGAAGATGCTGGAGCAAACGATACAAAAGTATCTATATCCACAGTAAAAAGAGTCCAATATCAACATAACCTGAAAGACCACTCAGCAAGGAAAAGGCCACTGCTCCAAAACCGCCATAAAAAAGCCAGACTAAGGTTTGCAACTGCACATGGGGACAAAGATTGTACTTTTTTGAGAAATGTCTGATGAAACAAAAATAGAACTGTTTGGCCATAATGACCGTCGTTATGTTTGGAGGAAGAAGGGGGAGGCTTGCAAGCCGAAGAACACCATCCCAACCGTGAAGCACGGGGGTGACAGCATCATGTTGTCAGGGTGCTTTGCTGCAGGAGGGACTGGTGCACTTCACAAAATAGATGGCATCATGAGGAAGAATAATTATGTGGATATATTGAAGCAAGCTAAAGTTAAAGCTTGGTCGCAAATGGGTCTTCCAAATGGCCAATGACCCCAAGCATACTTCCAAAATTGTGGCAAAATTGCTTAAGGACAACAAAGTCAAGGTATTGGAGTGGCCATCACAAAGCCCTGACCTCAATCCTGTAGAAAATTTGTGGGCAGAACAGAAAAAGTGTGTGAGCAAGGAGGCCTACAAACCTGACTCAGTTACACCAACTTATTGTGGGAAGCTTGTGGAAGGCTACCCGAAACGTTTGACCCAAGTTAAACAATTTAAAGGCAATGCTACCAAATACTAATCGAGTGCATGTAAACTTCCAACCCACTGGGAATGTGATTAAAGAAATACAAGCTGAAATAAATAATTCTCTACTATTATTCTGACATTTCACATTCTTAAAATAAAGTAGACCTAAAACAGGGAATTTTTACTAGGATTTAATGACAGGAATTGTGAAACACTGAGTTTGAATGTATTTGGCTGAGGTGTATGTAAACTTCCGACTTCAACTAACTTTGGTAAACTCGGTAAAACCGGTCATAAGAAAGTGGCTCACTTTTTAGCCATGGCAACAAATCTTTCAGAACCAACATACTCCGGGTCAGGCCAACTCCACTTACCGTGAATAAAATGACTTATGTAGAGTAAAACTATTGAATGACAAAATTATTTTATTGATAGGAGTGGGGGGAAAAAAGGCGTTTGTGCTTTTCTACACCAAAGCAAAGGCGGCATTAACGACACAACAACAAAAAAACACTTCTAAAAGCCTATTTCACACCATAGCCTACCGAATTTGCAAGAATTTTGATTTCAGGAAAATATTTTAAATGTTCCACTGACTCTCCCATGGATTGATGTTTCAGCATTGTCTCAAGAGATTGGCGATCGACTAGCAGTTACAAGCCTGATAGGCTGTTGCTCATTCGCCTGCCGCTAACTCTGAGTAAATCTTCCATCGTAGTATACCTCTATGGTCCCAGATCTGTTTGTGCGGTATAGACAACACCTACATAACCGTTGCCATGCCAAACATAATGACCATAGGAGCCTGAAAGTGACTCTCTGGGTGACTTTTTATGGGCAGCAGCATACAGTGTTCAAGGATCAGATGGAACCAAATCACATCGACACAAGTCGGAACAAGAATTGGAGATCCAAGATAGCAGCGGATAAAAATAGGAGTCCAAAAATGCACATTTTTGGGCACAGCCTGACTTGCTTGGTTAATCTATGCTAAGAAGCTGAATATTGACTCGTTGTCATTTCATTGTGTCCATGATTTTGTGTTTCATTCTAGTGGTTGGCTGTATGCTGCTAAGGCTCTATGTTTTTCCTGTGGCGGTGGATCGGTGTGTCTGTGTGTGCGATGCAGACATCTCCAGCCGCTCATGCAGCAGGAATGCTAACGCTAATATTCCCTGACAGAGGATGGCCAGCCCAGACCTGACCTTTCAATGCAACACGGCTCCACAAGGAACAGAGGAGGGAAACGCCAGCGAGCTAACTAAGGTTGCGTCCCAAATGGAGCCCTATCTCCTATATAGTGCACTACTTTTAACCATCTAGTGCACTATATAGAGTATAAGGTGACATTTGGAGTGTAGCCCTAGCGAGGTAGAGTTTCTGGACGAATCCACAACGAGAGCCCTTAGTGGCTGTAAAAGGGCTGCAGTGAGTCGGGGGGCTCGAGTCAGTCTAATGTATAGTAGCTTACAGTGGAATAGTGTATGTAGCCTACATTGGAATAGTGTATGTAGCCTACAATGGAATAGTGTATGTCGGCCTAGTAGTACTACTGATGAAACATGACTCAACGAACGACACTGGTCTGTTGCGTCTCTGTGGGGTTAAGGGGTTAAAAAGGTTGGATATGCCGGGGGCTGATATGGGGGAAAAATGCTTACCTCTGGGTCACTGTTGCCAGTACCCAAATAGTTGAGATCCTCACGCCAGCACATGCAGCGTACTGGTATGGATTATCTTCATATGTCACAGAATGATCAGCTATTCATAATTCTCTTCTACTTGTCAAATAGACAATGACCTTTTCAAACTGGAAGAGTTGCACCTTGTCCCGTTTGTCATGTTGCCTATGCCTCCCACCAAAACAGGCAGGCACGTGTAGGAGCTGTACATTTCTATCAGGGTTTAGAAGCTGCCTGCCTGTCATCCTTCCACCCCCACTATAGATCATCCCGAGCCCATATTTCAAATCAGGCACATCGACATACATCGACATGTCTTGAACTTTGCTGCCTCCTCAGCAACAATTCCTCTGCTTTGACAAATGGCAACACTGTTGTTGTTGTTGTTGGGAGTCCCCCCCCCCTCCTTCCCAGCAGGTGTCAGGGCAAAGCGGGCCAGGTGGGAAGGGGGAAAGGGAGAGAGAGAAAGAGGACATGAAGAACTGCAGTGTGACTTCATCTGGTAATGATATACAGTGGAACAAAATAACCCGGAGACCCAAAGGCCTCTTGCTACCTTTGAGGTCCAATACCCAATACACACAAAAATAAGCCCTGACAACTTGACGATGCCACACGATTGGTCTCTCCTGACCTTGTAGTTTTAGTATTCAAATCAGGTTTCTCGTCAGGTTATATGCAAGCTGGCTACTTATTAAATGACACAATATTGGCCCTAGATGGAGATCCATGCACCAAACGGAATAGACGTTTTAACATCCATCATATCAAGCAAATATCTGACAATATAAAATGCAGCCATACTTGAATTGTTCTTCTCTCCGGTCAGCACTGGAGAATTGTGTGAGGAAATGTGTGAAACAGCCAGAGTTATGATATATTTAGCAGGAGATGAGTAACATACTGTAAGTAACTCTTAGTTGTTCTCTAGTCAGGGTGTGAACATTTAAGATGTTAAAACTAAGTTGGGATCCTTAAAGTTGTGAAAAATCCATAAATCCATGTTTTGTGGGGGGTGCAGTTATCACAAAACATGTTATTTCGAGGAGGCAGAATCGTCGAACCCACGGAGAGGGAGGACAGGCAAGGCCTGGAGGTTGGAGAAGGTTTGAGCGTGTTATAGCCTAACTAGATGATAGGTTGTAAACACATGGCGAAAGCGGTGTCATTTAAATCTAACCAGTGAGGAAAAGGGCTAACTTTAGGCTACTGTGGTAAATTTGCGAGGCATGAAAGACAAGACATTGAGAGATACAGATTACCAAAACATTTTCCTCCTCCTCCTCCTCCTCCGCCTCCTCCTCCTCCTCCTCCTCCTCCTCCTCCTCCTCCTCCGCCTCCGCCTCCGCCGCCTCCTCCGCCTCCGCCGCCTCAATGATGCAAGTGTGTGTTCAGCCTTTGGTCTGTTGCATGTACAATATCTTTGCCTATTCATTCATGATATTCCCTGCTTTACTGAAGTTGAGACAAGACACAGCCTTCCATTGTGTGATACAGCATTTGATTGCCATCCCTCACTAGCTTGCTATGCAAGATGCGAGTGATTGTGTTCTCGGAAGTACGGCAAATAATCAGTCTCCTCCATTCCAAAAATAATGACTCTTAGGAGGCGATTCGAATCTTGACACTCAGAAATGGGAGTTGACATCAGGAGTCGACGTTCAAGGAGTCGAAGAATCAATTATTTGGAGTCAAGTCTCCACCACTACGTCATCGTGGTTAACTTTGGAAAAATGGCAGAGAAAGGCAAGCTATAGAAGTGGCCTTGTATGGCAATACTATGAGAAGTTAAATGAGAAGGAAATGCAAACTGTGCAAGCCGGAATTGAGGTACAGTAATGGTAGTACAGATGCAATGCAATCTCTGCGAGAGGGAGGGAATCTGTGGGAAATTGTATCGCCACAGTTAGTCTTTCAACGTTATGCAAGCAAAGAGGATGATAGGCCAACCAATGAACAGACGTCTTACCTGACGTGATTGCTGCAGAACTTGGTGAACTGTGGCTGATTGAGGAATATCAGTCGTGCATCTTCTTGGTCAGCTAAAGAAGTCTTTGCGGAGGTTGCCGTGTCCTCTGTCTTTTCGTACCCTGAGGGAAGAACGGAAAAAAGAAAACGCATTCAAAAAACAGATTTTCAAAAGTCATTGCCAACATGTACAAAATTGTCTTTTCAGCACCAGATCTTCCCAGATAGCTTCATCCATTTAATAGAATCATCTTCCAGTCAGAGTATTTGCAATGTGTGACGTAGTATAAAAAAGGCACAAAAGTCAGTACTTTGCATAGATTTTGTTAATGGCATTTCTCTGTGCTGAATAGAACCAAAGTTGAAAAGGGGCCATTTAGATGAAAATTTGAGGTTGACTCAAAGAAAGGCACTAAGAACTTTTGGACAAGGTCACAGAAGAACATTTTTAAAAGTATGACAAGGTTGGTCCAGGCAGGGTTTATTTTCAAACAAGGCTTTCTTAGAGCAGATGGCAGAGTCGAAGGCAAATCTGTGTCTCAGGGTCATCCATTCTGCAGGGTTCAGGTGGCAGTGTGTGTGTGTTACAGAAATCACAGAAGATTGGATTACGACTAGATAAAATGCCTTTTACACAATGTCCCTTCAGGGTGCCTTTTTAAGGAAGATCAGATGCTGCAGGTACACCTTTAACTGGCTTCTCCCGAGAACAAGCACAGACACCACTGGGTAGGGACTGTGACCAAGCACAGACACCACTGGGTAGGGACTGTGACCAAGCACAGACACCACTGGGTAGGGACTGAGACCAAGCACAGACACCACTGGGTAGTGTCGGGATCGATAGTCTCAGTTTAAAAATTTCCCGCCGTGTAGCCAATGCTCCACGTGGTATGGTTAGGAATTGAACAACCATTGCAACCTTAGCTTACACTGAGGTTTTTGATGTCTGAAGAGGATTTCCACAGGAGCTGGTTTTATTCGTAACAGTAAAAAAGGCGGTTCTATGATGCCCGATCATGTCTGTGCTCACGGGGGCTGGCAAATGACAAACTTTAAAGGGAATGCAATTATCTCGCATTAAAGGTTAACATCACAATACATTATTTCATCTTTACTCATTCCTTTTACACAATAATTAGATGCAAACCCCATAATTGAGAAATGTACACATTCAGAGATATAGTTGTGCGTTTCCTGTCCTCTCTGAGGTCAGCAATTGAAACGCCCTCGTCATACCCATCCTTTAAGTGTCCACCTACTCACAAGTGGAGATTTTGTTTCATATTCTCATTATGGGGATTTAGAAGTTGCCATGTGAAATCCTTTGTTCTCCCCATGTCTCTCTTTCTGCATGGCCAGGGGGAGAGAGTCTCCGCCAGGAATTTACGACCTGAGATAACAGAACCTGGGTGTAGGAGAGAGTGAGAGAGAGGGGGAGGGCACTATCTATATCCAGAAAGGGCCACGTCATGACAGTAGGGACTTATACTAAGCAAATACACAAACATGGATGTGGCAGCTACGGACTTCATTCTATTCTCCAATGCTTAAATACTAGGTTAATTTGAGGAATCACGACCAGCCTACTTCTGCCCGCATTTATTTTAAAATGAGACATGACTAGCCTACACTCCCTGGCATCGCATTCTTGAGCTGTGAAAAAGCCTAGATCCCCTAATCGAGTACTAGGATCATGTAAAAATCAGTTAATGTAAACCGCCAGGAAGAATGACGCCTTTTCAAAAATCGTTATTCTGTAACAATTTGAATTTTTTATTTTTTATTTTTTTACATTGGATTAAAGTAGAGACTCAGAGCTAGAAAATAATATTTCATACACTACAGTTGAGGAACAATGGGAAAGTATTTCTGCTTTGAAAGTTGCAAAACTTGTAAACTCACTTTTGAGAAAATGGCATTTGAATGTTTTGGTACTACTACTGGAGGGCCCTTCTTAGTATACAAACATTCAGCATAGTTCACAAACCATTTATCCGGAGGCTGCATTCATTGTAGCTGGGGATTTTAACAAAGCTAATCTGAAAACAAGACTCCCTAAATTTTACCAGCATATCGATTGCGCAACCAGGGGTGGTAAAACCTTGGATCATTGTTACTCTAACTTCCGCGACGCATATAAGGCCCTGCCCCGCCCCCCTTTCGGAAAAGCTGACCACGACTCCATTTTGCTGATCCCTGCCTACAGGCAGAAACTAAAACAAGAGGCTCCCACGCTGAGGTCTGTCCAACGCTGGTCAGACCAAGCTGACTCCACACTCCAAGACTGCTTCCATCACGTGGACTGGGACATGTTTCGTATTGCGTCAGATGGAAATATTGACGAATACGCTGATTCGGTGTGCGAGTTCATTAGAACGTGCGTCGAAGATGTCGTTCCCATAGCAACGATAAAAACATTCCCAAACCAGAAACCGTGGATTGATGGCAGCATTCGCGTGAAACTGAAAGCGCTTTTAATCATGCTTTTAATCAGGGCAAGGTGTCTGGTAATATGTCCGAATATAAACAATGCAGCTATTCCCTCCGCAAGGCTATTAAACAAGCTAAGCGTCAGTACAGAGACAAAGTGGAATCTCAATTCAATGGCTCAGACACAAGAGGCATGTGGCAGGGTCTACAGTCAATCACGGACTACAAGAAGAAACCCAGCCCAGTCACGGACCAGGATGTCTTGCTCCCAGGCAGACTAAATAACTTTTTTGCCCGCTTTGAGGACAATACATTGCCACTGACACGGCCTGCAACGAAAACATGCGGTCTCTCCTTCACTGCAGCCGAGGTGAGTAAGACATTTAAACGTGTTAACCCTCGCAAGGCTGCAGGCCCAGACGGCATCCCCAGCCGCGCCCTCAGAGCATGCGCAGACCAGCTGGCCGGTGTGTTTACGGACATATTCAATCAATCCCTATACCAGTCTGCTGTTCCCACATGCTTCAAGAGGGCCACCATTGTTCCTGTTCCCAAGAAAGCTAAGGTAACTGAGCTAAACGACTACCGCCCCGTAGCACTCACTTCCGTCATCATGAAGTGCTTTGAGAGACTAGTCAAGGACCATATCACCTCCACCCTACCTGACACCCTAGACCCACTCCAATTTGCTTACCGCCCAAATAGGTCCACAGACGATGCAATCTCAACCACACTGCACACTGCCCTAACCCACCTGGACAAGAGGAATACCTATGTGAGAATGCTGTTCATCGACTACAGCTCGGCATTCAACACCATAGTACCCTCCAAGCTCGTCATCAAGCTCGAGACCCTGGGTCTCGACCCCGCCCTGTGCAACTGGGTTCTGGACTTCCTGACGGGCCGCCCCAGGTGGTGAGGGTAGGCAACAACATCTCCTCCCCGCTGATCCTCAACACGGGGCCCCACAAGGGTGCGTTCTGAGCCCTCTCCTGTACTCCCTGTTCACCCACGACTGCGTGGCCATGCACGCCTCCAACTCAATCATCAAGTTTGCGGACGACACAACAGTGGTAGGCTTGATTACCAACAACGACGAGACGGCCTACAGGGAGGAGGTGAGGGCCCTCGAGTGTGGTGTCAGGAAAATAACCTCACAATCAACGTCAACAAAACTAAGGAGATGATTGTGGACTTCAGGAAACAGCAGAGGGAACACCCCCCTATCCACATCGATGGATCAGTAGTGGAGAGGGTAGCAATTTTTAAGTTCCTCGGCATACACATCACAGACAAACTGAATTGGTCCACTCACACTGACAGCGTCGTGAAGAAGGCGCAGCAGCGCCTCTTCAACCTCAGGAGGCTGAAGAAATTCGGCTTGTCACCAAAAGCACTCACAAACTTCTACAGATGCACAATCGAGAGCATCCTGGCGGGCTGTATCACCGCCTGGTACGGCAACTGCTCCGCCCTCAACCGTAAGGCTCTCCAGAGGGTAGTGAGGTCTGCACAACGCATCACCGGGGCAAACTACCTGCCCTCCAGGACACCTACACCACCCGATGTTACAGGAAGGCCATAAAGATCATCAAGGACATCAACCACCTGAACCACTGCCTGTTCACCCCGCTATCATCCAGAAGGCGAGGTCAGTACAGGTGCATCAAAGCTGGGACCGAGAGACTGAAAAACAGCTTCTATCTCAAGGCCATCAGACTGTTAAACAGCCACCACTAACATTGAGTGGCTGCTGCCAACACACTGTCATTGACACTGACCCAACTCCAGCCACTTTAATAATGGGAATTGATGGGAAATGATGTAAATATATCACTAGCCACTTTAAACAATGCTACCTTATATAATGTTACTTACCCTACATTATTCATCTCATATGCATATGTATATACTGTACTCTAGATCATCGACTGCATTCTTATGTCACTAGCCACTTTAACTATGCCACTTTGTTTACTTTGTCTACATACTCATCTCATATGTATATACTGTACTCGATACCATCTACTGTATGCTGCTCTGTACCATCACTCATTCATATATCCTTATGTACATATTCCTTATCCCCTTACACTGTGTATAAGACAGTAGTTTTGGAATTGTTAGTTAGATTACTTGTTGGTTATCACTGCATTGTCGGAACTAGAAGCACAAGCATTTCGCTACACTCGCATTAACATCTGCTAACCATGTGTATGTGACAAATAAAATTTGATTTGATTTGAGACCCCACCCATCTTCAACGGCTGATCCTAGCATTTGGTACTAACAGCAGCAGTCAACCACCCAAGCTAACTTGCTAGCTAATTCCAGACATAAATGAGAGCACAGCTCACTGAATTTTACTCGCCCTAGCAAACCTGGTTGGGCTGTTGTTATCCAGAGCATTGGTGACAGCAACTGCGCCGTCAGATTGTCAGTTTGTAAATTCAGAGCATTTTGCTCTCAGAGCGTTCAGAGCACACACTGGATGCTCTGGCGGATGAGTAGGGTTGATCCAAACGTTCTGACCACACAACGGCAGTCAAGCACCCAAGCTAACTGGCTCGCATTGGCTATCCTGCTAGCTACTTCTAGGCAAAAATGAGTACACCCCACTGACCATTTTACTCGCCTTAGCAGAGCTGGTTAGGCCGTTTATGTTATCCAGAGCGTCGGTGACTAACTGTGCTGCTGGCAACAATTTCATTATGCTTTTTTTGCTAACGTTAACTGACACCAACCATATTCAACGGGTGTTGAGTGTTTGTAAATTCATCAGTTATTTGGCACTCTGGTACACTCAGATGAGTCTTTTGTTAAGACATGTAGCTTGACCGGTGCTCTAAAGCCAAATCAGCGCTACTGTAGGGCAATTGGCAAATAAGCCAGTTGACAAAAGCCGGCCATCACTCACTTTGACCTAGACTGTGTTTACAGGCAGTAGCAACAGTGCGACTTTAGATCAGAAAATACTTATTTTCCACCATAATTTGCAAATAAATTCATTTTAAAAATCCTACAATGTGTTTTTCTGGATTTTTCCCCTCATTTTGTCTGTCATAGCTGAAGTGTACCTATGATGAAAATTACAGGCCTCTCATCTTTTTAAGTGGGAGAACTTGCACAATTGGTGGCTGACTAAATACTTTTTTGCCCCACTGTAGCAGGCAATAGCAATATAAGTTGCTTTTAGGTTATAATTTTCATGTAGATATCATTTTTATTAACCTCATGACAATGATTTGAGGTTAATATAAATTAAATTAAACTGTTCCAAGAATTACCGGCAACTTCAGGAGAGTAATGCCAGAATCTGCGAAAGCCAGCAGGAGAGAGAGGAGAATGGTTGGGTCAGGTTAAGTTTGTTTTCTTCTGGTTATCTAGATCTCTGGCTCCCATGTGAGTAATTTGTGTCTTATTTCAAACAGTAAGCTTAACGTATCAGACAAGCTCAATGCATAGAGTTGATTTTATTAAAACACATAGGGTGTCTATATATGGAAAAATACACGTAAAAAAATGTCTAACAAGCCATTGGTTGAAAGAACAGACAACTGTTGACGAACATTTGTTTTCGTCGGGAACAGCCCTAATGCTAACTGTGGATAACAGTCGTTCAAGTTCAGTATAGCTACCTAGCAAAGTGATTCACATTTCTTGCAAGCTAACCAAATGACACCTGCATCTCCAGCAGTAGAACCGAAAAACGATATTGGGGAGTTGTCCATTCACCCACTCATCAAATGACATCCTCCCCGCAGCTAGCTAGCTAACGTTAGGCTCAGCATTTTCATCTTGCTTAATAAAAAAGCTACAAAAATAGAAAGGCAACATGCAACAAATTTACTTTTTATTGAGTTACAGTTCATATAAGGAAATTAGTCAATTAAAATACATTAATTAGGTCCTAATCTATGGATTTCATATGACAATATACAGATATGCAACTGCTGGTCACAGATACCTTTAAAACAAAAAGGTAGGGGTTTGGATCAGAAAAACTGTCAGTACCTGGTGTGACAACCATTTGTCTCATGCAGCGCAGCATCTTTGCATAAAGTTGATCAGGCTGTTGATTGATGCCTGTGTAATGTTGTCCCATTCATCTTCAATGGCCCTGCGAAGTTGCTGGATATCAGCAGGAACTGGAACACGCGGTCATACACATCGATCTAGAGCAGTCCTGGACAATTATTTTCCTTAGAGAGCCACATTAGAATATATTTTTGCCATTGTGGGCCAGAATGAAATGACAGGATTATACATCAAGTGTTTGACTGTGTTGAAATATATATCTACTGTAAATCACATTCAGATATGCTACTTATTTTACATGCACAGAAATAAATCATATCCATGTTCTCCTTTTGGTTGGTATTTTCATTATTCAACATGCAATACACTACACGGAGGGAAAAAATATAATGTGCATTCAGCACCACGGACAGAACTCTTGTTAACGGGTATGCACAAAAACACAAGAGAGAGCTCAACATTACATTTAAACTACTCAATTAGTGTGAGGAGTGAAGTCTCTGATGGGCATTGACTAGAGCAGTGAAGTCAGGTATAGTTTCTGATGTCGCTATGCGCAGGATTGCTGAGAAGTGAGAGATGATCTGTGCCTTGAATTATATTTCATCACTGAAAATGTCTGTTCACATACATACTCTTTTAAGCATCTTCCCCAAACTCAGCCATCTCACATTTGTGTGGTAGGGGAGTTTTGCATGACCCAACTGTCTCGTCCAACAGTGAGACAAAGTGCCTGTGGTTTAAAGATATGCTCTTATGAAATTGACCACTTTAGTGACTATCCACAACATGGCTCATTTTCAGAACACATTTACAGAGCACCTCCTGATGAATAATGCAATTCAGGAAAATTATTTTCTGATCTGGGTTCAGCTCAGCTACTTGATCTTGTATTCTTTTCAAAAAGGCCAAAGTTTGGGCACCCATCAGTGGTCACACTGGATAACATTTCAAAATTCAGTCCCAGATTTGTCACACACTTATTAACCTCCAATACATATTTCCCTGTGGTTATGCGCTTCATTTATTGTACTGAAGCAAGCTCCTCTGTCATTTCAAAGTCTGGGGTTATGCCTCGTAAGAATATCAACAACTGTGCCGTGTCACGTGCATCACTGCTCTCATCCAGGGCCAAGGAGAAATGTCTTTCAACTGTTGTTCCATATTCTCTGCGATTTCCTCAACATGCTGTGTCACTGTTCGTTTTGACAGGGAAATATTTTCAAACAGCTCTTTCTTGTCGAGGAAAAGTATTGCTGGAGAGTCAATTAAACATTATTTAAATGAATTTGCCCTCAGCGAATGGCTTGCTATGTTTAGCAATTGTGTGGGACATTACATAGCTAGTTCACGCAATTCCGTTGTTTGCGGAATGCAGTTTTGTGAAAAGTCCTTGCTGCTTTTGCAACTGAGAAAGCAACTATCGATGCACTTACCCTCTGCTCAGAAGACATTCCTATATTTCTCTGCATGCTTCGGATGGAAGTGTCGGGACAAGTTGTAGTCTTTCAAGACAGCGATGCTCTCTTTGCACACAGCTTTCCCTGATACCTCAAAGAAATATTTCGATGTCCACTCTTGCTGGAACACCCTACATTCATTGTCCACCTATTTTTGAGCAATTTCTAGCTAGCTACTATTTGTAACTGTGACATGCGTGTCAGCCTGTCAGTCACTGTCTGTCCTCGTGAAGTTGATATTTATACGTGCCTTCAAAATAAATGTCACTCAAGCACTGAGAGTTAAATAATTACACAAAGGCAAGTATTTGTTGGGCTGTTCATTTGAATAACAAAAATATTTTTCAAAACTTTACTATCGCAAATTCTTTATGTGATCTGAGCATGATTCCGCGGGCCATATTGAATCAGGTTGTGGGCCGCATATGGGCCAGCCTTGTCCAGGCCTGATCTAGAGCATCCCTAACAAGCTCAATGGGTGACACTTCTGATGAGTATGCAGGCCCTGGAAGAACTGGGACATTTTCATCTTCCAGAAATTGTGTACAGATCCTTAAATATTGGGCCGTGCATTATCATGCTGAAATATGAGTTGATGGCGGTGGATGAATGGCACGACAATGGGCCTAAGGATCTCATCATGGTAGCTCTGTGCATTAAAATTGCCATTGAGAAAATGCTATTGTGTTTGTCATCTGTAACTTATGCCTGCCCATACCATAACCCCACCATGGGGCACTCTGTTCACAACATTGACATCAGCAAACAGTTAGCACACACACACCATACGGTTGTGAGACCAGTTGGACATGCTGGCAAATTCTCTAAAATGTGGCCTTTTATTGTCCCTAGCACAAGGTGCACCTGTGTAATGATAATTCTGTTTAATCAGTTACTTGATTTGCCACACCTGTCACATGGATGGATTATTTTGGCAAAGGACACATGCTTACTAACAGGGACGAAAACCAAATTTGTGGACAACATTTGAGAAACAAGCTGTGTGTGTGTGTGTGTGTGTGTGTGTGTGTGTATGGAACATTTTATTTCAGCTCATGAAACCAACACTTTACATGTTGCATTTATAGTTTTGTTCAATGTAGATAAGCTAGCCTATTAGCCACGTATGACTGACTTGTGATGGTCGCCCTTGCAACTTTGATTGTATTGACATTCTCAGCCTTCGCTACATTCGTCCATTTTTGTTAAAAATATTGAGTCATTGAAACAATCAGTGCATCCTGAATGGCTGGAGGTAGCAAACAATGTACCAGACCAGCTGTGATTTACAACCTGATAGCAATATTTGTTGGACTACCAAAAATGTATTGGTAAATTATATTCATCATGCATTGAACAGCATCCATCTATTCTGCCAAAAATGCCCTAGTGTACATCATGGAATGAACCTATTTTTAAAACCTCTTATGAAGTATGTTTTGTACCATTAACTGGGGATTTGATATTATGATACTTTGCCGATATGAAATATCGGAAAGTATTTAAAACGCTGTCAGTTCCACTTCACAAAAAAAAAGTTTGTTGATTAAAACCAACATATTAGTCTGACATATGGCTGGTTTCAGCTCAATGCAGTGCTCCCAATGGTGTGTATTATACTTCACAACTTAGTTTCATAAGAGCCCTGGCTAAACGTTAAAAGGCTAAGAAAGCCTAATCTGATGCCAACAGCTTCAGACAGAGTTCCGTGTGAGGTAAATTGAACTGCAAGATACCGTTTTACTCATCTGGTCAGGGGGGAGAATACAAAACAAAACAGCTGGGCCTTGTGAGTTGTTGGTGTATCGTTTGTCTGTGTCCGACAAACGATACACTTCAGCAAACTTAATGGAACTAGTGCCCCAAAATGTTTTTTTTTAACAATAAATCTTAAGTCCATTATACATTTTAACAGTATAAACACAAATAATCCTTTGTGTCAAGTCATGAACCCTCTGTTTGAAATAATATTCGTAAAGGATTCAAAGAGTGAAAAGCTTTATTCATTCACATGAATAATTTATATAATTTATTTGATACTCAAAGGTTTTTATAGAAAAATATAATATTTTTATGTTGTATTTGCACATGTGCCGTGCCATTTCATTAAATCTCACAAATATGGTACAGCCCACTATATTCTACAGCTCCCAAGCTTTCTGTGGATTTAAGAGTTTCCTAGTCTATTCTTTATGGCCCTCTATATTTTATTTTGTCTGGCATAGCAAATACAGGAAAACATTGCTCCAAGGCTGTCAGTTCAAGAGGTTAAAAAGTCAGGAGCCTAATCACACAAATCTCTCACACATAGGGTTTTTTTTTTTTTCTAGGGTTTTTTTCTGGCTTTGAGTTCCTGTTGGGAAGCCTCCTTGATCGGAGTTGGGTATTTCCTGAGCAGACTTGTCTACAGTAACTCCAGCTGGCATGCTGGATATATAAGCTCGATGTTATCTACTTTGAACCTGCTGCAGTCTCTATGGCAACAGCTAACTCTAGATATGTGCAGGCAGGAGTTCCATGCCTGCTAGTTCCAGAGACAGGAGTGAGAATAATATAACTCGGCATGAGGCAACAGTCAAAAGTGTAGTCGAAATGAGGAAGTTAGTCAGTCTATACAGGCCTGCCATTGCCAGGAGTATAATGCTAAACTACAGTGCATTCAGAAAGTATTCAGACCCTGACTTTTTCCACATTTTGTTACTTTACAGCCTTATTGTTACGTGGATTTAATAGTCGTATTCCTCAATCTACAGTCATGGCCAAAAGTGGAGAATGACACAAATATGAATTTCCAAAGTCTGCTGCCTCAGTTTGTATGATGGCAATTTGCATATACTCCAGAATGTTATGAAGAGTGATTGGATCAATTGAAAGTCCCTTTTGCTATACAAATGAGCTGAATTCACCAAAAAACATTTCCACTGCATTTCAGCCCTGCCACAAAAGGACCAGCTGACATCATGTCAGTGAATCTCTCGTTAACACAGGTGTGAGTGTTGACGAGGACAAGGCTGGAGATCACTCTGGCATGCTGATTGAGTTCGAATAACAGACTGGAAGCTTCAAAGGGAGGGTGGTGCTTGGAATCATTGTTCTTCCTCTGTCAAACATGGTTACCTGGAAGGAAACACGTGCCGTCCTCACTGCTTTGCACAATAATGGCTTCACAAGGCAAGGATATTGCTGCCAGTAAGATTGCACCTAAATCAACCAGTTATAGGATCATCAAGAACTTCAAGGAGAGCGGTTCAATTGTTGTGAAGGCGGCTTCAGGGCGCCCAAGAAAGTCCAGCAAGCACCAGGACCGTCTCCAAAAGTTGATTCAGCTGCGGGATCGGGGCACCACCAGTACAGAGCTTGCTCAGGAATGGCAACAGGCAGGTGTGAGTGCATCTGCACGCACAGTGCGGCAAAGACTTTTGAAGGATGGCCTGGTGTCAAGAAGGTAGCAAAGAAGCCACTTCTCTCCAGGAAAAACATCAGGGACAGACTGATATTCTGCAAAAGGTACAGGGATTAGACTGAGGACTGGGGAAAAGTCATTTTCTCTGATGAATCCCCTTTCCGATTGCTTGGGGCATCCGGAAAAGAGCTTGTCCGGAGAAGACAAGGTGAGCGCTACCATTAGTCCTGTATCATGCCAACAGTAAAGCATCCTGAGACCATTCATGTGTGGGGTTGCTTCTCAGCCAAGGGAGTGGGCTCACTCACAATTTTGCTTAAGAACACAGATATGAATAAAGTACCAACACATCCTCCGAGAGCAACTTCTCCCAACCATCCAGGAACAGTTTGGTGACAAACAATGCCTTTTCCAGCATGATGGAGCACCTTGCCATAAGGCAAAAATGATAACTAAGTGGCTCGGGGAACAAAACATCGATATTTTGGGTCCATGGCCAGGAAACTCACCAGACCTCCAGACGTGACGCTTGGCATTCAGGCCAAAGAGTTCAAACTTAGTTTCATCAGACCAGAGAATCTTAGTGTCTTTAGGTGCCTTTTGGCAAACTCCAAGCAGGCCGTCTCTACCAAAGGCCTGATTGGTGGAGTGCTGCAGAGATGGGAGAACCTTCAAGAAGGACAACCATCTCCACAAAGGAACTCTGGAGCTCGGTTAGAGTGACCATTGGGTTCTTGGCCGCCTCCCCAACCAAGGCCGTTCTCCTCTGATTGCTCAGTTTGCCCGGGTGTCCAGCTCTAGGAAGAGTCTTGGTGGTTCCAAACTTCTTCCATTTAAGAATGATGGAGGCAACGGTGTTCTTGGAGACCTTCAATGCCGCGTACATTTTTTGGTACCCTTCCCCAGATCTGTGCCTCGACACAATCCTGTCTCGGAGCTCAACGGCCAATTATTTCGATCTCATGGCTTGATTTTTGCTCTGACAAGCATTGTCAACTGTGGGACCGTATATAGACAGGTGTGTGCTTTTCCTAATCATGTCCAATCAATTGAATTTACCACAGCTGGACTCCAATCAAGTTGTATAAACTTGAAGGATGATCAATGGAAACAGGATGCACCGGAGCTCAACTTCGAGTCCCATAACAAAGAGTCTGAATACTTACATAGATAAGCTATCGGTTTGTTTTTTTATAAAATTTGCAAACATTTCTAAAAATCTATTTTCACTTTGCCATTATGGGGTACTGTGTGTAGGTTCAGGATTTATATTTATTTAATCCATTTTAAAATAAGTCTAACGTAACCAAATGTGGAAATTGGGAAAGGAATACTTTCCGAATGCACCGTAAGTAAGCCTGCCATTGACAATGTCCACTATTACCTGTCAAATGAAAACATTTGAATATAGCCTATTCATATTTACTCTACGTTAGGTGACCCAATTTAATTATTTCTACACAAAATAAGTTGTAAGTCAAAAGCAGGGAGTTTACCATCAACGGTTAAATGTCGGTGAGCCATCACCACAGAACTACCATTTGTTGACATGCCTAGCTCTCCCAGCAGCACAAATTAGGACTAATAACCTTAATCTAAGGCACTCAGTCTTAACACAGACAAGGGCCCCAAGATCAATCAACAGGAGCATGTGACTTCCATCAAAGAAGTGCTACTGCTCTGTTCTGAGATCCTAATTGCATCACATTTACATTCTTGAAGATAGAACACTGTTTTCAATATGAAGAACCGGCGTTTATGGTTACTGGGGAACAACGCTTTCAATATGAAGAGCCGGCGTTTATGGTTACTGGGGAACAACGCTTTCAATATGAAGAACCGGCGTTTATGGTTACTGGGGAACAACGCTTTCAATATGAAGAGCCGGCGTTTATGGTTACTGGGGAACAACGCTTTCAATATGAAGAGCCGGCGTTTATGGTTACTGGGGAACAACGCTTTCAATATGAAGAACGCGTTTATGGTTACTGGGGAACAACGCTTTCAATATGAAGAACCGGCGTTTATGGTTACTGGGGAACAACGCTTTCAATATGAAGAACCGGCGTTTATGGTTACTGGGGAACAACGCTTTCAATATGAAGAACCGGCGTTTATGGTTACTGGGGAACAACGCTTTCAATATGAAGAACCGGCGTTTATGGTTACTGGGGAACAACGCTTTCAATATGAAGAACCGGCGTTTATGGTTACTGGGGAACAACGCTTTCAATATGAAGAACCGGCGTTTATGGTTACTGGGGAACAACGCTTTCAATATGAAGAACCGGTGTTTATGGTTACTGGGGAACAACGCTTTCAATATGAAGAACCGGCGTTTATGGTTACTGGGGAACAACGCTTTCAATATGAAGAACCGGCGTTTATGGTTACTGGGGAACAACGCTTTCAATATGAAGAACCGGCGTTTATGGTTACTGGGGAACAACGCTTTCAATATGAAGAACCGGCGTTTATGGTTACTGGGGAACAACGCTTTCAATATGAAGAACCGGCGTTTATGGTTACTGGGGAACAACGCTTTCAATATGAAGAACCGGTCGTTTATGGTTACTGGGGAACAACGCTTTCAATATGAAGAACCGGTGTTTATGGTTACTGGGGAACAACGCTTTCAATATGAAGAACCGGCGTTTATGGTTACTGGGGAACAACGCTTTCAATATGAAGAACCAGCGTGCATTCATGGTTACTGGAGTTTTGGTGTCTGATACAGATAAAGTACACATGCAAAAGAGCCATTCAAATCTGACTCAGCCAAAATGTTTAAAAAGGAATGTTTGGCTACATTTGGGGCCGTTGGTTAAATACACATTCCTGGGCTAAAAGCACAGTCTTGGCAAAAATACGTTAACTTGTAACACGCCTACAGGTCCATTTCTATTTGCTTTTAATTCAAACAAATGTGTTGCATAGGTTTAGGTTGACTGTCTGCACAATACCGTTTAGAGAGATAAGGGCTAAGGTGACAAACCCCTTTTGCAAACACACCCGCAGAGTAAGCAAACACACAGTAACATTTGAAACAGATGGGATGAGTGAAAATATAATAAGCAGTGGGGTTTATGTTGTACATTTTGCCAACCATAGTAATGTGCTGGAATTGTAGTAGCCTACACACGCAGCTCGTAATGTAATGTAGGCCTAATTGAGAGAGGCAGTATGAGATCACCTGTTAATTAATAATGTTTACTCATCAATTTCTCTCATAGTAATGTTTACGCAATGCATTGTCCTAGTAATGTGTTTACTAATAATGCACATGTGTTAGTAAGAGGACAGCGCCACCCATAGAGACTAGACATATAAACCACAAAGTATTTAGAAGATATGATCCTGATCACGGGTGGTGGTTCCTCATGACGCACTTTCATTTTCTGGAATTTCCCCTGACCTTTCAGACAATGCAGACACTTTTATTCTGTGATACTTGTAGAACAAAACAAATATGCATGCAAATATGCATATGAATTAGGCCTAAAAATGTATTCAGTGAAACCATTAGCATAGTGCCTCACAGTGCTATTGTGATTATGTCATCAATGAGTCAGTCAGTCTCAACTAGTAGAGTTAGTGAGAGGCTATAATTTCCATTTCCTCTATTGTAGCAGTCACAGATAAATGGAATCTAGGTTGGAGACCAGTCATTATTTGAACGTATCCACTACATCCGATTTCCCCTCAGACTTAAATGACCCTCTGTAAAAGAGCCCTTACCAATCACATTAGTTAGCTTAGCTCCCCACTTCAGAACACACACCGCTCTGACAACGACAAATATTACTATATTCTGTGTAGCTAGAGCTACGAGTCCAATTAACAACCACAACTATACCATACGTGCCTGGTATGGCAACTCCTCGGCCTCCGACCGCAAGGCACTACAGAGGGTAGTGCATACAGCCCAGTACATCACTGGGGCAAAGCTTCCTGCCATCCAGGACCTCTATACCAGGCAGTGTCAAAGGAAGGCCCTAAAAATTGTCAAAGACTCCAGCCACCCCTGTCATAGACTGTTCGCTCTGCTACCGCACAGCAAGTCTAGGTCCAAGAGGCTTCTAAACAGCTTCTACCCTCAAGCCATAAGACTCCTGAACATCTAATCAAATGACTACCCAGACTATTTGCATTGACCCACACCCCATCCTCCTCTTATACACCGCTGCTACTCTTTGTTATCATCTGTTATCCTCTAGTCACTTTAATAACTCTACCTACATGTACATTTTACCTCGACCAAATGGTTCCCCGCACATTGACTCTATTGGTAGACCCTGTATATAGTCTCGCCATTGTTATTTTACTACTTTACTATTTTACTACTACTATTTTACTAATTACTTGTTACTTTTATTTCTTAATCATAAAAAAGTATAACTGCATTGGTGGTTAGGGGCTCATAAGTAAGCATTTCTCTGTTGTATTCGGCACATGTGACTAATAAAATTTGATACTCACTGGTCCAATTAACCACAACTATACCATACCTGGCAAGAGCCACCGGGGTCTGACAATCTGCATGGATAATAGCAGACGATATTGCCACTGCTATTTTCCACATCTTCAATGTAAGCCTACTAGAGAGCGTGTGCACTCAGACCTGGAGGGAAGCTAAAGTCATTCCACTACCCAAGAATAGTAAAGCCCCCTTTACTGGCTTAAATAGCCGACCAATCAGCCTGTTACCAACCCTTAGTAAACTTCTGGGAAAAAATGTGACCAGATACAATGCTATTTCACAGTAAATAAATTGACAGAATTTCAGCATGCTTATAGGGAAGGACACAAATGACTGATTGGCTGAGAGGAATTGATGAAAAATGATTGTGGAGGCTGTCTTGTTAGACTTCAGTGCAGCTTTTGACATTATTGATCATAGTCTGCTGCTGCTATAATGTTGTTAAAGAGTTACCTGTCTAACAGATCAGAGGGTGTTCTTTAATGGAAGCCTCTCAAATATAATCCAGGTAGAATCAGAAATTCCCCAGGGTAGCTGTTTAGGCCTCTTACTTTTTTCAATTTTTACTAACGACATGCCACTGACTTCGAGTAAAGCCAGAGTGTCTATGTATGCGGATGACTCAACACTGAAACTCAGCTACTACAGTGACTGAAATGACTGCAACACTTAACAAAGAGCTGCAGTTAGTTTCAGAGTGGTTGCCAAGGATTGAGTCTTAAGTTTATGTCTGGTAACAGTAATGTTAATGAATTACCGTCATGAGTTTTGAAGGACTCTGTTGCTATATATGACAAAACTGAAATGCTGAATTGTTTCAATGAGCACTTTGTATCATCTGGTAGGCTGTTTGATTCAGTGTTATCTGTCTCTGTACAACCCTGTGTGGATAAACCAGTGAGAGCTGGTCAAACCTTCAGCTTTTTGCCATTCTCAGTGCAGGTGGTACATAAAGCCCTGGAATCCTTAGATCAGAGAAAGCCTGCAGGTCCTGATCTTTTGGATCCCTGCTTTTCAAATCTGGCAGCTGATTTCATAGCTGAACCACTTACATATCTGTTCAATCTAACCCTGGAATGTAATGAAATTCCAAAGATCTGGAAATCAGCATTTGTCCTACCACTTTTAAGGGGGAGATCCAACTCTTTTAAATAATTATAGGCCAATCGCAAAGCTGTCACCCCTGGTGAAAATACTTAACCCTTGTAAGTGAACAGCTAAAAGAGTTTATTTACTAACTATATTTTATCAATGTACCAATTGGGCTTCAGGAAGAAGCATAGCACAATTACAGCAGCCATGAAGGTTTTAAATGATATCACTGAAGCCATTGACAAAAAAACAGCACTGTGTCTCACTTTTTATTGATCTCTCTAAGGCTTTTGATACAGTTGATCATGCTATACTAAGGCAGAGATTGTCGAGTGTAGGTCTTTCTGGAGTATGCAGTTGCATGGTTTGCTAACTATCTGTCTGATAGAACTCAGTGCACTCAATTTGATGGGCTTATGTCTGTTAAATTGTCGGTCTTGAATGGTGTGCCCTAAGGCTCTGTACTTGGTCCTCTCTTATTCACTATTTATATAAATGATTTAGACAAAAATGTCCAAAATGCACAACTTCATTTTTATGCTGATGATCCTGTTGTTATTTACTGTTGTGCCTCATCTCTTACAAAATCTTTCCAGAACATGCAAACTGCTTTTCATACTGTTCAACATGCCTTGTAAGTATTGAGGATAAGCTTCAATTGACACAAAACTAAACTAATGGTGTTTTCTAATGCAAGAAATAGACCTCTGAACCTTTCACCTATTACTACCTGTGAGGGCAAGGAGATTGAGGTTGTAACCTCATAAATATCTTGGAATTTTAATTGATGACGGCCTCTTTTAAATTGCATATTCAACAACTTTAAAAAAAATTGAAGCTGAAATTGGGATTTTATTTTAGGAATAAGACCTGTTTTTCTTTTGAAGCCAGAAGGAGGATAGTATCAACTACATTTATGCCTTTACTAGACTATGGGGATATTTTATACATGAATGCTTCCGCTCGGTGTTTGAGATCAATTGACACTCTTTACCATGGCACTTTGAGATTTATTTTAAACTGCAAAACCCTTACGCACCACTGCACTTTGTATACCAGGGTTGGATGGCCTTCTCTAGTCACTCGTATACTTTGTTTTACAAAGCCATTTTGGGTTTACTACCTTTTTATTTGTGCATTTTTATTGTTCAGAAATGTGGTTTGTACTCTTTGTTCGCTGGACTTTATCCTGCTAAAATAAAAATAAAATATATAATTTTTTTTAAGTTGGTGTTTTTAAATCACCAATGAAGGATTTTGAGGCCGATTCCCTGACCTGTCAATGTTTTTAATTTGCTGTTTTATACTCTTGTGAATGCAATGGTTTTTACTAGATTACTTGTAGTTTCATGTTGTCTGTCTAATTTTTTTTTTAAATGACTTGGTGCTGCCTATCTTGGCCAGAGCGCTCTTGAAAAAGAGATTTTAATCTCAATGAGCCCTTCCTGGTTAAATAAATACATAAATAAGGATTAAGAAAGCTCTAAATATTTATAAAACTAAAAGCATTGTATTTGGAACAAAACACTCACTAAACCCTAAACCTTGTAATAAATGTGGAAATTGAGCAAGTTGAGATGACTAAACTGCTTGGAGTAATCATAGATTGTAAACTGTCGTGGTCAAAACATATTGATGCAGTAGTAGCTAAGATGGGGAGAAGTTTGTGTATAATAAAGCGATGCTCTGCCTTCTTAACACAAACAAGGCAGGTCCTAAAGGCCCAAGTTTTGTCACACCTTGACGTCTGTTCAGTCGTGTGGTCAGGTGCCACAAAAAAGGACTTAGGATAATTGCAATTGGCTCAGAACAGGGCAGCACAGCTGGCCCTTTGATATACACAGAGAGCTAATATTAATAATATGCATGTCAATCTCTCCTCGCTCAAAGTGGAGGAGAGATTGACTTCACTACTTTTATTTATGACATGTTGAATGCACCAAGCAGTCGGTCTAAACTACTGGCACACAGCTCGGACACCCAAGCACACCCCACAAGAGGTCTCTTCACAGTCCAAGTCCAGAACAGACTATGGGAGGTACAGAGTACTACATAGAGCCATGACGACATGGAACTCTATTCCACATCAAATAACTGACGCAAGCCGTAAAATTAGATTTGAAATAACAGATTTTGTTTTTTAAAACACCTTATGGAACAGTGGGTACTGAAGCAACAAACATTGGCACAGACACATGCATACACACAATAACATACGCACTCTACATACACATGGATTTAGTACTGTAGTTATGTGGTATTGGTGGAGTAGAGGCCTGAGGGAACACAGTGTGTTGTGAAATCTGTAAATGTATTGTAATGTTTTTTAAATTGTATAAACTGCCTTAATTTTGCTTTGGCAGCAGCTAATAGGGATCCATAATAAATAAATACTAATACCAGTCCAATTAACAACCACAACTATACCATATGTGGTGAGAGCTACTGGTCCAATTAACAACCACAACTATACCATATGTGGTGAGAGCTACTGGTCCAATTAACAACCACAACTATACCATATGTGGTGAGAGCTACTGGTCCAATTAACAACCACACATGTAAGAGTGATAGTGTTAAATTAGAAATGTACATAAGGACATCTGTTAGAGTTGAGGGATCCAGATGAGACCAGGGCAGCCATAACGATGGAGTACTACAGTATTAGGCTACGTCCTCCTGCTTTGGGGAATATCCAGTGAGAGCGAGGGCTTCTCCATTCCACTCAGGGATCTCTCTCCACGCTCCAACCTACCAGCAGCCAGTCGAGTGGAGTGGAGTGGACAGAGACGTGTGGAGACCGCTCACTCAGCTCCCCCATGACACTAAACAACATGAGGGGAGAGGGGGGAGAACGGAAATCACACTAGTATGGCTCTCCAACTATGCTCCAGTGGGTACAGCACTATGGCACAACCTGTCTGGCAGGCACTGACTATTCCAGAGACAAGGATGGGAAGCACAGCAACAACAAAAAACATATTAGCCTACGTGGCCATCTTAGCTAGCTTCTTTACATCAATTTGATGCAGTCAATACATGCTCTACCATATTTGAATATTGAATTTATTTGAATGCCCATTCCTAACTTTTATGCAAATGTTGTTGATCAGTACAATAAAAGTCCCAAATGTAATGAGATTGCTTATCATGTGTAGGCACATGAAATCTTGATTTACCCAGTTTAATCAAGATATATTTACCATTCAAATAAATGGATTACCATTAAATTATGTAGTAATATTGGGGAAAAGTATAACTGATTCATTAATACATACACGGCTGTCTGAAAAATGTTCACATCAAATTTCAAATGGTATGATATTGAATTGAAAAGATGCCCAACGATTGAACAGAGTAGTAGCGGAGTTTGTCTGAATCAAGTGCCATTCTGTGACTTTGGCTAATACACCTTCTCTGGTATTGTTTAGGTATCGTGATACTAAACCTGGTATCCGTATTAAAGACAGAATTATGGTATCGTGACAACACTGTCTGCCATGGTAGAGCATTACTGTAAATGGAATTCTGGCAAATAAATATGGACCAGGAGGATGTGGCATTCTGAAGGTGGGGGAACGAAGCTGGCAAGGGAGATGCTAACAACAACAACAAACTGCAGTGTCATGAGGGGCTGCAACTAGAGCCCTCACCAGATATAACCCAGTTGCAATCAACCCCCCCTTTTCTTGGCTTCCCGAGGAGGACATAGAGTGGAAGTCTGACAAATCTCAAAGCCAATCTCATCTACCCCCGCATCTCCCATAATACCCCTACTCATGTCACGCAAATCTTCGCTGTCTTTGATTTCATTTCTTGTCAGTTTTGTTATTGGCATGGGCTCTTATCAGGATGAACGAAGAGAAACTTCCAACTACCTCTCTCGCTCACTCTCCCTCTTCTTTAGTCTCTGGCGTGTGTTCTAAGGCTATAAATAGCCCGGCCCCCATTGCAGTCCTTTGGTCACCGGGGGTTACACGGGTTGGCTGTCGATGCCTGGCCGGTTACGCAACGGCCCACACACGACAGCTCAGGATGGGTGGCTTATTGGATTAGTGTGGAGTCAAGAGGGTGGTTCAAGGCAACAACTGGGTATTAGGGAGTTGTGCCTCCGCTTAAGTAAAGAAACTTGCTAGCATGAATGCTAGTGATTATCACCTGTGGTAGTTTAGCTGTAAGGGATTTGTCGCTTGACAAGAAGCAGGTTAGACAATACGAAAAAGCATTGTGAAACAGACAAATATCTAGCCATGATAAGGAAGACTGTCTAGTAAACAGGCGGTGAAAATAAAATTATTTTCCAATCGTTTTATTCTGAACAGATCAATTATTTGTTTTGTTCCGTTCCACTGTCCAGACCAGCAAAATGGAGTTCTGAACAGGTTAGAACCACAAAAAAAAAAAAACAGCCTTCACATGCACTGGCAGAGATTTTCAGGTGGCAGGCAGACACTGGTATACATTTCTGAGTGACAGAGTGAGGGCTTTGCATAGGCGCTATGTTGCATTATTTTGTGGGATAAACCAAATTGTGTCATTATTAACTGGTTCCTATGATTTTAAAATAATTGTTCTGTTCCGGAACAGTATAGATCACTTTCGTTCCCAATTCTGATTCGTTCCCTGAACCGGTTCCAACTCCTGCTAGCAACAGATCCGTATCCAGATGCATGGATGATGAAGGCCTCCAATCTGTTAGAAAAGCCTCGACAGACATGGTATTCAAAACTACGCATATGAGCCTATCTTCGCCTTAGTTAAAAATATGGAAAGGCGTTTGGGTCTTGCGTATCAAAAAAAAAGGGGGCGCATCAAATAACACTATTTGGCTATGGTGCCGACAGAGGGCACCTCGCCTCGAGCTCCGCTAAAACATTGCAATTTTCTACTTTTTGTGTTTTTCTCAAAATGTTCTTAATCAGTTTGTTTTGTGATTTACTACATACACCCGGGTAGAACTATTTGAATACAAATTACTGTCCACCCGACCTCCCAGAATTCCCTGAGACAACGGAACAATGGACTAGCTTCTTGGGCAAAGCACCAAGCTGCTTTGGAGTCCTACCGGAGGAGGAAGTGAAGACGCCGAAGGAGAGGAGACATCGCCCTTTTTACCTTCCGAGAGTGTTCTCAGGGATTATCGCCATGGCTGTGTACATCCCACCCAAAGCGGACACCAAAATAGCCCTCAAAGAACTTCATTGTGTCGTGTCTTTACCATCATTAATTGAAGACTTATAGTTTTTATCAAAGATTCTCTGTAATTAAGTATTACGCGATCAACTGATTAATCACGTAACTAATTAACTATGAAATCGGGATACCAAGGAAAAATATTCAGATTACAAAGTTATAATTTCCTAAAATAACTTTTCAGATATTTTATCTGATCAATTAGTCTTCGAATTAATGAATTATTTACTTTCCTCACGTTAGTCTCATTCCAAACGTCGTAAATTGTTAGTTATCTGCACGAACCCAGTCTTCACTATGAGTCATCCATACATCAATCGTGTTAAATAATTTATTTATTACTAACTAAGTAATTCACAGAAATGCATAAACAAGGTAAATGTAGTTACATGAAATGATAGGAGAATGTGCCCTAGTGGGCTAAACCGGCATGACGGCTTGTTAGACAAAAGGGGGAGTGGGGGTCGACTAAGAAGTCACTACAGAGTGATAATTATAACAATTGAAATGCTAATCCTTTGCACATGAACGCTCACTCAGTCGGGAACAATTGCAATCAATATATATATTTACGCAAAGTGTCTTGATCGCTGGTGAAAAGTTAATTTCTTTTGTAGAATTGTCCGTCTCTCTCCCTCGGTTGTGGTTAGAGGGGATTGTTCAGAGTGACATTCGTTATAGAATGTTAGAATGTTTCGGCGGTTGTCGCTCTTCGCGTTCAATGATGCCGAATTCCTAGCTGCAGACTAGTAATCAATATCAAAGACTTGTTCTTATGCTGTCAGTATCGATAGTCCAAGAGTTTAACCACGTGGTATGGTTAAAAGATTCAGCAAAGGTCTACAACCTTCATCCTCCTAATGGAGAAAAACATGGTCTGCAACCTTTAGCCATCTCGTAATTGAGGTAAGGTCGGTCTGCTGATCAAAAACCCGAGTGGGGGTTTTATTCGGAAGGGCCGAAGAGGGCTGTCCCAGGATGTCTGACCCTAACTGGGCTCAAGAGGCGGTCCTCTGATTTAGTTCAAATCAAAAGGGAATTGTATTCATCTTCATTAAACAGTCCAAAATCATATTACACAATTACACAAACAGTATCATACTCACTCATTCATCTTATACAACAATTAGATGTAAACCTCATATCTTAGGCTATTATATAAACAGTGTTATGGTAATGTGGCCACACCGTCTCCCATGAGCTTTCCCAAGTTGCTGGATTCTTCACCGATCTTTTATACTTTCTCCGGAATGTGAAATTTGTTCGTACCTCAAGTTCTGTGAGGTAGAAGGATTTCCTTTGTTCTCCATGAAAATCTACTCTCTCTCTACTGTGTGGCCATGTGCAGGGTCTTCTCAGGGATTTACGACATCTCTCTGACCACTGCAACCTAGTTGAAGGAGGCAAGGGGGAGGCAGGAAGAGGGGGATGGGCTTGCTATACCCAAAGAGGCCAACGTCATGACAATTGAATCCTGAACAAACTGGAGACCACAATTGTTGCGAGGGACTATAAAAAAAAAAGTTGCGAACCGAGCTCCAAAATTATTACCAACACATTGACTAACTCGTGGAATTTCTACTGTTGACCACTGCTACACACCTTTGACACGGGTATAAGGTCCTCTCCTTCGGCAAATCGGACCATGACTCCATCTCGCTACAAATAAAAAATTTAAATTAAAAAATCATGGATTGAGAGCAGCCTTGTAGGAAAACTGAAAGAGAGAGGCTGCTTATGAACAGTGTACGGTGACCGGGGATAATAGTTTGGTTAATAAACAGTACAAATACAACCTACGCAGATCGATCAAGATTGTGAAACACAAGTATGGGGACAAAGTGGAGGAGCAATTCAGCGGGTCGGCGACAAGGCGAAAGGTGGCAGGGGCTCCTTACAATCATGGATTACAAAAAGAAAGCCAGCCACATTGTGGTCATCCACACCACTCTACCGGAGGAGCTAAAAGCCTTCTCACAATTCGAGCACAATAACCCTGAGCTGCCGAGGAGAGCCCCCGAAGACAATGTGGGCTACACACTCAGGTCTCCACGGAGGATGTATGTAAGTCATTCAAATATGCTAACTCTCGCAGGGCTGCTGGCCCAGACAGCATCCCTAGCCATGCCCTCAGAGCATCTGCAGACCAGCTGGCTGTTGTGTTCTGACTTTTTAAATCTCTCCCTAGCCCAGGCCACTAAACACACCTGCTTCAAGATGTCCACGATCATCCGTTTGACCAAGAAAGAGAAAGTAACTGAAAGACTACCGACCATGTAAGTCATCATGAAGTGCTTCGAGAGGCTAGTCAAAGACCATATCGCCTCCTCCCTCCCCAACACACTTAACCCTCTCACACAGTTCCAACTCCATCATCAAGTTGACTGACAGCACTACAGACGTAGGCCTGATTACCAACAACAGCGAGACAGCCTACATGGAGGTAGTCACTCTGACGGCATGGTGCCAGGTAAATAACCGCTCCCTCAACGTTAGCAAAACAAAGGAGCGGATTGTGGACTTCAGGAGGAACCAGACTAGACATTCCCTCTGCCCCCACCCCATTCATCACTGTTGCAGTTGTTAATAGGATCACCATCCTTTCTTCCCTGGTCAAATGCTTACAGAGACATTTTCCCATTCGGTCGAACAAATAATGGCTTATCACCAACGGGGTATTGTAAGCACATCGTGGCCTGTGTGTGTGCTTGTTTGCAGAATATTTTTTTTACAGCTTTGACAGTGCTACTGACCGTAGTGGTGGTGCTTCACTTGCGCAAGCAAAGTGAGCCCACAACATTCTAAAATATATAATATTGTTGTTTTTGACAAAGACCCAAATGTGACCCGTTTCAAGAAACTAGACGTATGTCGCAGGTCACTACTTCACAGGAGAACCGTTTGAACGTAAACGTTTTTATATCAAAATGCATTTTATTGCAGAAATTCCTTCTTGAACATGTGAACTTTCATGTGCCTTAATAACAAACTTGCATGCCACTGAAATCAGTGGAATTTGAGTATGATAGCTAAGGAGAAAACATGTCTTCGGATTACATCTTCAAACTAAGGGCAACCATGGCATCCAACAGGAGACACGTTCCATCTATAATGTATAAGGGTAATATAGTCTAGCTAGCTACGTTCAGATGTTACAAATCTCTAATTGCGGTTTCATTTCAAGTTAAAGTGTACTGTTAGCTAGCTAGCATTAGCTGGCTGGCTCACTAGCTAACGTAACGTGTATGAGCTTATTATTCGTATCTCATTTCAAAAGAATGTCACTACAACAACTGTTGATAGACGTACTCGTTGGTAAATTCTGTCTACTCTGATTTCAGACCATTTTGACAGGAAGTATGAAAGTGTACCGTTAGCTAGCTAATATTATCTGGCTGGCTCGCTAGCTAACGTTACGTGTATGATCATATTATTCGTATCTCAGAGCCATTTTCTTGTCTAGTTATAGCCTAATGTCAGCTAGCTACCTGCAGATTCATGCAGGGTAGGCAAGTCATGAGTTGAGATTATGGTTTATTGTTTACCTAGCTAGCTAGCTACATCTCTTAACAAAGGACTCTCGTCTGAGTGTGTCAGTGCCGAAAAAACTGATGAATTTACGAACGCTCAACGCCCGTTGAATATGGTTGGTGTCAGTAAACGTTGGTGTCAGTAAAAAAAAGCATAATTCAATTGTTGCCAGCAGAACAGTTACAGTCACCGCCACTCTGGATAACATGAAAACATCCTAACCAGCTCTGCTAGGGCGAGTAAAATGGTCAGAGTGGGGTGTACTCATTTGTGTCTAGAAGTAGCTAGCAAGCTAGCCAATGTGAGCCAGTTAGCTTGGGTGTTTGACTGCCATGGTGAGGTCAAAATGTCTGGCTCAACCCTACTCATCCACCAGAGCATCCAGTGTGCGCCCTGAACGCAAAACGCTTTGAATTTACAAACTGACGGCACAGTTGCTGTCACCAACACTCTGGATAACATAACAGCCCAACTAGCTCTGCTAGGGCGAGTAATGTTCAGTGAGGTGTTCTCTCATTTGCGTCTGGAAGTAGCTAGCAAATTAGCTTGGGTGCTTGACTGCTTTTTTTATTATCATGAACAAAACAAATTAACTGAAATATGCAAACAAGAGTACATAAATCTAAACAGACAGGACTATTAGATACAGATACATTTTAAATTTGTCAAAAAGTTATGGTACGTATTGCTTTTTTGTTTTTACATTTCATCATTTCAAAATAGAATTGACATATTATGTTGAGGGGTTTGTTCTCCACCAACTTAATTTATGGATAAAACAAACTGCCATGAAAAAACAAATAAACAAATACACAATGAAAGTTAAATCAGGGACCATATAATTTTGATAGAAATAAAACATTATTTCAAATTAACATTAATAGTCCTTTAAATTCAAATCTTCTAACTGACTCCAAAATCTTCTGACATAAACAGTCCGAAAAATAACTGCTCAAGCTTTAAATGGGTCACAACCACAAAATACACGTGTTATCAATAGCTATTTTGAATCTGTGTATAATAAAAAAGGTATTTACAGGAGTGCTTAAATGCTGTGAGTACAGAACGCTCAGATCAACCCTTAAAGAGATGGGTAGGACAAAAGCTTAGGAGGGTGTCAACGATGCTGAAAGGGTGTAGACAAAGAGGTGCTCTCCTGCAGTAGTACCAAAACATTAAAATGCCATTTTCTCAAATGTGAGTTTGAGAATTACTTTCCCATTGTTTATTACTTTTGCTACAAATTTTGCTATATAAGACCAATTTAAACCAGTCGGTCACAAATGGCGTTCCCATAGAAAAAAAGCTCTGGTTTGCTCACAGTGGGTAATTGTCACTTTCTTTTAATGTAACGTACGGAGAAGAATTACATTCCTTAAACCTAGGCAAATTACTCATTTTGTCACAGACGTTTAGGCAGCCAAGAGTTCCCTTGTAACTTTGGATGGCCAGCACAGGGTGACAGAGTGGGCTACAGGGGAGAGTAAATTCAATTTCAAAGTGGGACCTACTGCTTTGGTGACCTTCAGCTGAATAAATACACACTTAAGGTTGTTGAATTTGTGCCATACAGGTATAAAGAATGTTGTCAGAGTCCAAGACGACGCCAACAACAGGACCAAATAAATACCAACCAAACTATATAGGCTATCTATCCGGGCTCACGTTTGAAGACGCATAAAATGGGTGTACAAAACATTAAGAACACCTTCCTAATATTGAGTTGTGTCAAGTTGGCTGATGTCCTTTGGGTGGTGGACCATTCTTGATACACACAGGACACTGGGGGGGTGGTAAAAAAAAACATAGCAGCGTTGCAGTTCTTGACACAAACCTAATACCATACACTGTTCAAAAAAGGCACAAATCTTGAGACTTAGCCATTCACCCCCTGAATGGCACACATACACAATCTATGTCTCAAGGCTTTAGAATCATTCTTTAACTGATTGAAGTGGATTTAACAAATGAAATCAATAAGGGATCATAGCCTTCACCTGGATTCCCCTTGTCAGTCTGTCATGGAAAGAGCAGGTGTTCAAGATGTTTTGAACACTTAGTGTATATTTGGATCTTTTCAATAGGGATGTAACGATAGGGATGCACATTCATTGTTTCATATGCATTGGTCCCAGATTCAAATGTTTACAATACAAGTGCCACGGTCCACGGACCCCAAACCGATCCAAATGTAGCATGGATCGATTTTTAAAAAATAAATTCAAACGTTAATCGCAGATTCACACATTTTTTTTTTGCTAATATTACACCGCTTTCTACCTTACGAAAATACCGCTCATCTTCTGTGACAACTGACATATCCTCCCCTTCAGTATGAAACTTACATACTGTGTTGACAGTCATTGATCTACAAGTCATTTTGCACGTCAAACAACAATATCAGTAGCACAGGAGGTTGGTGGCACCTTAATTGGGGAGAACAGGCTAGTGGTAATGGCTAGAGCTGAATAGTGTCAAATACATCCAACACATGGTTTCCATGTGTTTGATGCCATTCCATTTACTCTGTTCCAACCATTATTATGAGCCATTCTCCCCTCAGTAGCCTAGTCAAACTGCGCCCCGTGCCCAGCTTCGCACGCTGACCAATGCGAGGAAGGCGGCCTATTCCTGATCTTGCACATCTGTACAGCACCTTCAGCGTTAACATGCTAAAATGGCTTGCGTGATATTAGGCTTTTTTAGTTGAGTGACAACCTGCACTATGTAATTTTCTAGGTTGTTGTTTATGTGCTGTTGAAAATTGTGTTTACCAGAATAAAAGTAAGGTACCGGAGAGAACTCATCATGCTACATTACACCTGCTGAACGGGGCTTACAATAGATTTTAATTTGATCAGGTTCACCATCAGCAAATATGGTCATTTTTAGATATACAGGGTGAAGTTGATAATTTTATAGCGAGGACAGCAATCACTTTTGCGAGGCGCACTGCAAGGCCGAAGCAAGAAAAGAGAAGATCACTCTGTAAAATCTTCCAAACTGTCAAAACCATTTGATTTTGAGATGTGGGTGAAATCCAAAGTTGTGCTACGTATTCTGTTGGCCATGTCATTGCTACAATGAACAAAAATATAAACGCAACATGTAAAGTGTTGGTTCCATGTTTCATGAGCTGAAAGAAAAGATCCCAGAAATGTTCAATTTCTCCTTTACCAAGATACCCAATCCACCTGACAGGTGTGACATATCAAGAAGATAATTAAACAGTATGATGATTACAGGTGCACCTTGTGCTGGGGACAATAAAAGGCCACTTTAAAATGTGCAGTTTTGTCTCAACACAATCCCACAGATATCCCAGGTTGAGGCAACATGCAATTGGCACAATGATTGCAGGAATGTTCACCAGAGCTGTTGCCTGGTAAAATTATGTTAATTTCTCTACCATAAGCTGCCTCAAGTCATTTTAGAAAATTTGTCAGCATGTCCAACTGGGCTCACAACCGCAGACCACGTGTAACCATGCTAGCTCAGTACATGTTCAGTGTAATTTGAAAACGATAAATATCGATACATTACTAGATCAAACACGTCAAATGTAGGAAACATTTTTTACTCACACGTTTTTACTCACAAATGTAACACACTGTTAGCAAATACTTAGTAATTTAGTTGTAGTCACGATCTGGTTACCTATAACTACAAAAATTTGTCATAACATATTTATTAACTTATTTCCGGATATCTTTTAAACTACCCACAACGCACTAATTCTCAACAAAATATGGAGGATCTACTCTGCGCTACAGAGTATGTATGCTAGGTCGGTAGCGAGCACAAGCTGGTTAACATTAGCCACAAGAGCATATAATTACATTCTAGACCAAGTGTTGGCATTGGGGAGTTACAATCCACAAGGAAGTGTGCTGTAAACCAAGGAGCAGTTGGAGCACGTGTGGCCATGCTGCATTCTCTTCAGACTTTGTGGCTGTGTTATATAGTGGGAACCAGTTGACACGGCAGGCTCTGGTACTAGGGTTGGGCGGTATACCGTATATACACAGTTTCCCCGGATATTTCACAATATGTGACTAGTTTCAGAAAACTAGGCATATGTCGTGTGTCACTACTTCACAATAGAGCCATTTGAAGGTAAACTTTTTATTTTGATCAAAATACGTTTGACAGAAACATGTGCCTTAAACTTGTATGCCATCTGTAAATACAAACACAATTGTTAAATTACAAGCCTAGTTGGTTTAGCCATGGAAAAAGACAACCTTCCCACTAGCTATTATTGGCTGAGATGAGTGGGCTGGACATGCCGAGAGATGAGTTTGGATTGGTCTGCAATATGGCACGCTTCTGCCTATAATATGAGCTTGTCAGTATGTGCAGGTTATAATTTCTAACGTGGCTCTTTTGAACGATATCACGTAGTAGAATTACATAAGTGTTGATCTCCACCTTCTGTGCAACAGAATTTTGAAAATAAGTGGATTTAAAGTATGATAGCTAAGGAAAATTCTGGCTTTTGATTGCAATTATGCAGACAGATCCGAAAAGAGAACACACAGAAGGCTCCGGATTACATCTTCAAACTAAGGGCAACCATGGCATCTGTGAGAGAGGGAGAAGAGTCCATCCAAGTATACTGGTAAAATAGTCTAGCTAGCTAAATTTTCAGATATTTCATGTTTGTCAGAAAGTCAGCTTAATTTCAAGTGAGTGTACTGTTAGCTAGTTAGCTAACGTTGGCTGGCTAGTTAGCTAACGTTACACTTGTATGAAATTCACTTCTAAAGTCTGCTAGCTAGCTAATTAGAGATAGAGATATATATCTCTGACTGTTAAGTTAACCATCTAAAATGTGCCAAATAAATTCTCCTGCTGGGTTTTGCTAACTTTCTCATGTTAGCTTGCAAGATCAAGCTTCTTGATAGCAGCAGCAGAGACAATCCCCCTCCTGGATTAAGATCCCTGCTGCCTAATATTTGTTGTGTGTGTGCCGCAAACTGCATTTTGAGATGCTTGAGATACTTGCATAACTTTATGAGCTGGGTTGTCTGTCTCCGTAGTAAATGTTTGCGTGCGCTCGTTAGCATTTACCTAGCATCTGCTATGGGGATTCCTTAGTACTTGTTAGCATTCTGGTAAGCTCCCCTAAAATTAGCGCCCATTCTGTGCACTACCGGTAATACTGTGTAAAGTTAGTGTTGGAGTTTATATTATAGGGAATATGCTGGCTTGCTGTGTCCACCATTTTACATCACACACTAGAAAAACATTTTCCGACATGACTTCAGCATTCTGATCAGTTTTATGAAATGACTTGAAAAATACTTTGCATTGGGACTTTTGATGTGTATAGTAATGAAAATCTATATATGTTACATGTGGTTACGTTTATGCTACCTGCCCTTTTCTCTGCAAAAATGACAGAAGCAAAGTGGGTGAACAAAAAACATAGGCTACACTTAGCTTCAAGCATGTGTAGCACGTCACCAAGCATGTGTAGCACGTCACCAAGCATGTGTAGCACGTCACCAAGCATGTGTAGCACGTCACCAAGCATGTGTAGCACGTCACCAAGCATGTGTAGCACGTCACCAAGCATGTGTAGCACGTCACCAAGCATGTGTAGCACGTCACCAAGCATGACAGCTGTTAAAGAGGGTGATATGACATTCACATGAAACCTTTTGTAAATCCCGATCAAATAAGTGTAATTAAGAAAAAACAGCCTGGAATAATCCAGTCACTGACAAATGAGAATAAGGAGTTGGTATAATTGATGACTGCAGCATAAGGTCTGTGGACTAGCGAGGATAGGGACATCGGCAAGCACCGGCTGAGCAGCTGTGATTGATGTAGTGTCTCTCTCCGCTCTGAACGAGCCCACAGTGTGAGTCTGTGCTATGTAGTAGGCTAGGTGGTGCATTGCACCAGCAAGGGTTGGTGCTACTGCAAAACTTGGCCCTCTCACTCCCTCCCTTTTACATCTGGTAAGCTGGTGAATACAATCAATGTAGGAGGATGTTGCACCAAAGAATAAAGGTGGGCCCAAAAGACATTCTAATTTGTACATTAGCCAATGTACTGTGGATCTTGAAGGGAGGTGACAGTCCATTGACATTAGTGTCATAAAGGTGGGATAACACAGTTGTCTTTTCCTACTAGCACCAACTTTGCTGATAATTTTTTCCTCAATAAAGTATTTATGACTGAAATGTGGTTGTCTCACCCAGCTATCATAAGATGAATGCACTAAGTGTAAGTCACTCTGGATAAGAGTGCCTGATAGATGACTAAAATGTCAAATGTTCTCTATTAACCGTATTTAAGGCGTCCACTAAGTTGTAAGCCATGTACAGGTGGCAATTACTGACTAGAGCAAAAATGTAGCAATGCTGCCAAGCAATCTAGCCTACCTAATAATATCTCTGCCTTTTGTTGGAAACATAAAAAGGATTATTGCCTGTTGAAGAGTTACATAATTCCACCTAGCTAAATCTCCCAGGAAGAGAGAAAATAAACATGGAAACCTCTTTGAAGTGCGTACATGCATGCATGGCCCCAATTCTAAATTAACTGAACAACTGTGCCGTTCACTAGCTTCAGCAAGCACGGTTTCAGTTTACCTCGGCATGTCAACCCATGGGGGGGGTTCTAATATCAGAATAGCCTTATGCGCCAACTTCCCTGACAGAGGCTTTTACTGGATGAGTCTTACTCCTATCCATTTCACTTCCTCCAAAGACACATTGTGAGAATAAATGGCTCAGCCACTGACACATTCTCAGTGGGAAGCTGCTCTTAGTATTCCCCAGTGGACTCGTTGCATCGGCTCGGCGCTAATTTCATTAACCTTAGGCAAGTCACGGCTTAACTACCCATATGCCAATAAAAACCACGTGAGGGAGAGCAAGAGACAGGCAGAGAACCTTATACACCATTTCATAATATACCCCAAAATAATACAACCCCCCCCCTGCTAATACAACCCCCTCCCCCTCCTGCTAATACAACCCCCCCCAATAAGTCGCTCTGGATAAGAGCGTCTGCTAAATGACTTAAATGTAAATGTAATATTATACCCCCCCCCCTCCACAGCAACCAGGTCAGCTGTGCTAGCTGCCAATATAACTGCCAAGTGTGAGAGGGTGGAGGAGTTGAGAGACCGGGTGAACCATATCTCTCTAGTTGTTTTGGGCCAGGCGTATGGAGAGATCAGGCAGAAGCATGCCACTCTGGAGGGGAAGCCTACAGAGGAGGAATCAGTGGTGGCAAGTGGCGTAATGACTTTGGACGTGGGCCAGATGACAGGATTATTGCTTGTGTCAGCTAACAGACAGACAGAACAATGGACACTAAGAGGGAAACAGATTGTGGAAGGGGTGCCCACCAGGGAAAAACTGGGCCTGGCATGGCACTGGCAGAGGCATCTCCCTCTCTCACCCGCTCTCTCCTGTTTCTCCCTTTCTGTCAGAGGAAACGAATGCACTCCGTTTCACAAATACTCTGGAACCAACAGACATGGGAAATCCTTTGTTTTATTCTCAGCCTCCACGATACAGCAATATGCTAATCAGTCACCAAGACCTGTTCTTGTCATTTCTAAAGACAAACCATTTTAATAGGAGAGAAGCCTAATATGGCAGATAGCGGTGTCAGTTAAATGGTCCAACAGCTCTGCAGTAAGCAACATGCATGTGTTTTGATATTCTTCCAGGTGTGTTATATTTCACCAGAGAAGATTTGGTAGATAGTTATCCACCAATTCTTTTAGAAAACAGGTTGGAATACAAAAAGTGAGAGTAAATAGCATAAAGGCTTAAGCTCATATGCTGTCTCCATTTATATCTGAAGGGCCAATTGTCCAACTGTGCTCACTGCATAATGAATGAATACCAAAAACATAGGCCTATGGCTAGTAGCCTCATCACAAACGTGTTGGTTTTAAAATGATATACTAGTATGATATTACACCGTATAGCATAGTGTAGCTTAATCTCTGTGCATATCTGGTTTACATCCATGTCTGTAGGAGGCAGAGGAGTAATGTATTAGCACGGGTCAGGCTGGGGGGGTGGGGGGGGGGGGGGGTTGAAACATTATTGCTGCATGACTGTCAACACCGGGAAAGATTAAATGCATCTGGTGGCAGCATGACAGTAACAATAGAGTTGATACCAAAATGTGTTACTCTATACTGCCTGTCGTGACCAGAGAATCATTCAGAATAAACAGAAGAAATCGCTTAATGACCTGGAAAAGCAGTAGCACCCCCTGAGCTGACGTGCCAGAAGTTGAAAACATCACACAGCACCTTCACTGATATTAAACAAATTGTCACAGTGAAAATAGTGAAGTGGCTTATTATTATGGTCCAGGATGAGAATGTCATGGACTTTTAATGCATGTCGTTTCAGCTCGGGGACAGAACCTAGAAATCAATAACAGCATAGCCATTTGTGATAGCAAAATGGCTATTCCGGTTATTCGTGCTCTGGTTCAAATTGAGCCATCACAAAAGATCTCGCTTGCCGTGCTGCCGTTTATAGCGCTTTCCCCAGTCAATAGCTGCTATGACTATAATTACAGTAATCCACTCCAGGTGCCTCGATGACTAAGGCACACTAGAAATATAATACCAATATAATAATCGTTCAAATACCACTCAACCCCTGGGGTGTAGAAGCCATCATCAAAAGGATACAAAAATCTATATTACCGTATCCAATAGAAATGGGTCGAAGCATTGCAGTGTAACCGATGGGGTATTGAAAAAGCCACTAATGAAGCTGTGAGACTCATGGGCAGGTCGATAACAAGATACAATGGAGGCATATGGTCTTTCCAGAGCGGTGGCTCTCTGATCTTTCATTCAATAAAACCATGGAGGGGAAAAACATCTCCATGGCAACTGCATGAACAAGGAGAGAGGAGACTGACAATAGAAGAGGCACTATAAAAAGAGAACGTGCATCATAGCACTTGGCCCGGTATTGACACAATTGACACAAAAATACACTGAACGTAATAGGCGACCATGATAAAATGAAATTAGGAGGTGGTTGCGAATGGTCAAATATTTGTGACGTAGGCCAAGCTAAATTGTCTCCTCGATTGTCAATTTCTGAGTCATTTGGAGACAAAAAGCTGTCGTTATATAGCCACGCCCTAACCCTGGACTATCCAGTATGATAGTCATGGCACAAGTCTATTGTGAGCGAATGGGTCCCGAAGACATGGTCTAAGCCATGCCTGACCCGTGATTCCACGGAACGCATTGTCCTGTTTGTGTACAGCCCATCACAACCAATGGCGTTGTATAATTCATGTATGGTTGATACATATTTCAGCAGGCAGAGAGCCATGTATTCATGAACAGTAAGGTCCTATCTAGTCCCGTGTTGCTCTTCTTGTAGAGCATGGCGCCAACGTTGTGTATTCGATTCCCACTGGGGACCAGTACAAAAAAATATATTAAAAAACGTATGCACTTACGACTGCAAATCACACTGGATAGTGTCTGCTAAATGACTAACATGTCAATTTAGCTAGAAATAGATTACCAGTAGGCCTACTTCAACGCATCCCTCATTCATGGTTAGAGAAGAAATTCCTTTATACTAGCTAGCATCAACCCCCTGGCTGGTCCCTAGCTAGCTAGCTAGCTAGCTAGCTAGCTACTGATCTAATTTAACTCTTGAGAGTTATACAATCATCTCATCAGATCACAATACTGCAACCAGTGCTCACAAAAACAACAGGACACTATGGAATTAAGACTCCCCCCGCCCCAATCACACTAGCTGTCTTTCCATAGGCTGAGGCAGACTAAAGTAGGGACTGGAGGCAGGGGGCTGGAAGCAGGGGGGCATTGGGCTGTTGTGACATCAGCTAGGGGCAGGGGACTAGGGGCTATGAGCAAGGGGCTGTGACATCAGGAGCTTAGTGTGGGATCATCAGATGGGGGAAGAGACCTTTTGGCTACATGGGAATTTATGAATAATGGAGCGGAGATGCCAGCACGTGGTGTCACAACAGCAAGCTATAAGTAATTTTATAAAGGCGGGAGGGCAGAAAATAGACAATACCATTCGGGCAGACAGGCACACTATTGTGTCAACGTCAGTTCCTAACGGCTCCTTTGTTTTCAAAGCTGCAAAATAATTAAGAGATATTGGAAAATAAAGTAGTGACTGTAGGCTACCTGTTCTGTGTTTTGTAAAATGTAAAATGACTCAATATAATCTATTTAATTAGTGTGTACAAAGGATTTTAGCCCATCACATTATATGTTGGGTTCCTTCACTGTTATCGTGGCAACAGACCCAGCTTTCATAGTCGCTTCCTGATGATGTTATCAATCTCATAAAAGCACTTTTACAACCTGCAGTAGCATCTACAGATGAAGGATCTTAATTTGATCACTTTTGTTGCTGAGAATTGTCCTGCATCACTTCATGATTTACATGAACTCACTGAAAACCCACAATAAAAAAAAAACAGTTATATTAACAATAGTGCTGAGCGATGTGCTTTGAGGTCTGTTCGATTAAAAAATAATCACATTTTCGATTTTGTTTTCAATTTTTTTTTTTACGGTTTACATTAAGTGCATTATGGGTTGAATGCCTTAACACAGAATAAAACAATTAATAAAAGTCCCATGATGGTAGTGACTGCCCATTACCGCGTTTCACTTATTCACCATCATGTATTCACATTACTTTAAAAAAATATTTCAGTTGTTAAAATTACATTTGTTTAATTTGATTACTTTATTAGGCCCATTTCATTCCAAGTCGTTATCTCATCTCTATAGAGATGCTGCTTATAAGGTCTGACAAAAACCACTATTTTAATAGTTCTTTAAAGTAAATAAGGCATACTTGACTGCTGAATACCAACTATTTTATTTCACCTTTAATTAACCAGGTAGGCTAGTTGAGAAGAAGTTCTCACTTGCAACTGCGACCTGGCCAAAATAAAGCATAGCAATTCGACACATACAACAGAGTTACACAAGGATTAAACAAAACATAGTCAATAATACAGCAGAACAAAAGAAAACAAAAAGTCTATGTACAGTGAGTGCAAATGAGGTAAGATAAGGGGGTTAAGGCAATAAATAGGCCATGGTGGCGAAGTAATTACAATACAGCAATTTAAACACTGGAATGGTAGATGTGCAGAAGATGAATGTGCAAGTAGAGATACTGGGGTGGAAAGGAGCAAGATAAATAAATAAATACTGTATGGGGATGAGGTAGGTAGATAGATGGGCTGTTTACAGATGGGCTATGTACAGGTGCAGTGATCTGTGAGCTGCTCCGACAGCTGGTGCTAAAAGCTAGTGAGGGAGGTAAGAGTCTCCAGCTTCAGAGATTATAGCCGTTTGTTCCAGTCATTGGCAGCAGAGAACTGGAAGGAAAGACGACCAAAGGAGAAATTGGCTTTGGGGGTGACAAGTGATATACCTGCTGGAGCACGTGCTACAAGTGGGTGCTACTATGGTGACCGGTGAGCTGAGATAAGGCGAGGTTTTACCTAGCAGAGACTTGTAGATAACCAGGAGCCAGTCGGTTTGACAACGAGTATGAAGCGAGGGCCAACCAACGAGAGCGTACAGGTTGCAATGGTGGGTAGTGTAAGGGGCTTTGGTGACAAATGGGTTTGTCAAATAGATTTCAAGTTTTCATAACAATATTTTTGGGCGGCGATTTGCCGATTTAAAAAAAAAAAAAAAATTTAAGTTAAAGTAAATGTTCATTCATTATTGTTGTAATTGCCATTATTGCAAATAAATAAAAACAAATCGGCGGATTAATCGGTATCTGCTTTTTAGGTCCTCCAATAATCGGTATCGGCGTTGAAAAATCATAATCGGTCGACCTCTACCTCCAACTGCTCGTAACATAGGGAAAACTAAACTCAACCGACTCCTGCCCGCACCTGCTCACCCAACCAGCATCACTACTCTGGACTAGAGGTCGACCAATTATGATCTTTCAACACCGATACCGATTATTGGAGGACCAAAAAAGCAGATACCTAATTAATCGGACGATTTTGTTTTATTTTTAAAATTTGTAATAATGACAATTACAACAATACTGAATGAACATTTATTTGAACTTAATGTAATACATCAATAAAATCAATTTAGCCTCAAGTAAATAATGAAACACGTTCAATTTGGTTTAAATAATGCAAAAACAAAGTGTTGGAGAAGAAAGTAAAAGTGCAATATGTGCTATGTAAGAAAGCTAACATTTAAGTTCCTTGCTCAGAACATGAAAACATATGAAAGCTGGTGGTTCCTTTTAACATGATCATGACATCATGAGTCTTCAATATTCCCAGGTAAGAAGTTTTAGGTTGTAGTTATTATAGGACTATTTCCCTCTATACCATTTGTATTTCATTAACCTGTGACTATTGGATGTTCTTATAGGCACTTTAGTATTGCCAGTGTAACAGTATAGCTTCCGTCCCTCTCCTCGCTCCTCCCTGGGCTTGAACCAGCAACACAACGACAACAGCGTTACCCATGCAGAGCAAGGGAAACAACCACAGGCTCAGAGCGAGTGATGCTATTAGTGCGCGCTAACTAGCTAGCCATTTCCCTTCGGTTACACCAGCCTCATCTCGGGAGTTGATAGGCTTGAAGTCATAAACAGCGCAATGCTTGACGCACAACGAAGAGCTGCTGGCAAAACACACGAAAGTGCTGTTTGGATGAATGTTTACGCGCCTGCTTCTGCCTACCACCGCTCAGTCAGATACTTAGATACTTGTATGCTCAGTCAGATTATATAAACGCAGGACAAGCTAGATAATATCTAGTAATATCATCAACCATGTGTAGTTAACTAGTGATTATGATTGATTGTTTTTTTATAAGATAGGCTTAATGCTAGCTAGCAACTTACCTTGGCTTACTGCATTCGCGTAACAGGCAGCCTCCTTGTGGAGTGCAACGAGAGAGAGGCAGGTCGTTATTGCGTTGGACTAGTTAACTGTAAGGTTGCGAGATTGGATCCCCCGAGCTGACAAGGTGAAAATCTGTCGTTCTGACCCTGAACAAGGCAGTTAACCCACCATTCCTAGGCAGTCATTGAAAATAATAATGTGTTCTTAACTGACTTGCCTAGTTAAATAAAAAGGTATAATATATATATATATATATATTTTTTTTTTTTTAAATCGGCACCCAAAAATACCGACTTCTGATTGTTATGAAAACTTGAAATCGGCCCTTCCGATTAATCGGTCGACCTCTAGTTGGAGGCCACGGAAGGAGAGTTGTATGGCATTGAAGCTCGTCTGGAGGTTAGTTAACACAGTGTCCAAAGAGGGGCCAGAAGTATACAGAATGATGTCGTCTGCGTAGAGGTGTACCAGAGAATCACCAGCAGCAAGAGCAACATCATTGATGTATACAGAGAAGAGAGTCGGGCCGAGAATTGAACCCTGTGGCACCCCCATAGAGACTGCCAGAGGTCCGGACAACAGGCCCTCTGAACTATCAAACACTTAGATTATGTATTTTCAGGTAGAGATGCAAAGCAAATGTTCTCTATCCCTCTTGATTGTGAATTCTTGTGTCTCTTCTCTCCCTCTCCGTGTCTACTAACCAAACATATCAGTCGTAAAAGAAACAGACTGGACAAGTAGCCACAATTGATTTTGGTCATTGTAGTTAATTACCACATTTTTTTGCACGAAACTATGGATATTAAACAAAAATATAAAACGCAACATGTAAAAGTGTTGGTCCCATGCTTCATGAGATGAAATAAAATATCCCAGAAATTTTCCATGAGCACAAAAGCAGATTTTTCTCAAATTTTGTGCACAAATGTGTTAACATTCCTGTTAGTGAGCATTTCTCCTTTGCCAAGATAATCCATCCACCTGACAGGTGTGGCATATCAAGAAACTAATTAAACAGCATGGTCGTTACATAGGTGCACCTTGTGCTGGGGTCAATAAAAGGCCACTAAAATGTGCAGTTGTGTCTCACAACACAATGCCACAGATGTCTCAAGTTGAGGGAGCGTGCAATTGGCATGCTCACGGCAGGAATGTCCAACAGAGTTTTTTTTAACTGAATGTTAATTTCACTGCCATAAGCCACCTAGAACGTAATTTTAGAGAATTTGGCACTACATCCCACAGGCCTCACAACGGCAGACCACGTCAGCACAGGACCTTCAAATCCTGTTGCTGTAAGATAATTTTACTGTAACATTATAGGTCAAATTAAGATCCTACACCTGTAGTATCCATGTGGAGAAAAGCAGTGCTGTGTTTCATCTGTAAGGATTGCTCAAGACAACAAGAGGGACTACCTGGACTTGTCCAACAAGAAGCGCTCATTTTCCTTTGCATGCCCTAATGAACATGACCCTGGGTGTTTCTATGTCAGCTAGGAGAATGGTGAGTCACATCCAATTAAATTCATCATAACTAACCACGTGTCAATAGACCTACTTTACATTAGTCGGTCCAGTTCCAATCCAACAGACGCTAAAGGATTTCCAAAACTCACTTAAGCACACACCACAGGGACATGCATATTTGATGCTTCCTGTTGAATTATTAAAGGGACACTTTGGGATTTTGGCAATGAGGCCCTTTATCTACTTCCCTGATTAACTTGTGGATAGCATTTTTGTCTGTGTCCAGTATGGAGGAAGTTCGAGGTAGTTTCCCGAGCCTAACTAGCGTCGTCACAATGACGAAGTCAATGAGTATCTGCTAGCATCCGTTACACTTTGCCAGGGGATCTTGGGAGGTAACTGACAGTTCTGACACCTCAGCCAAGCCACATCGGATAGTAAATAACAAGCAGAGGCTGACTGAAACACATGATTGTTCCTTTGAACTATTATGTTCAAAATAAACAAAGTTTTAAAAAATTCACTGACAATTAGTAAAGCTCAAACCAAGTTTATTTGCCCACTGGGTCACACAGCTGCATTAGACAAAAACACATGTACACAAGCCCTGGCATTTAAACTTTCCTCCTACGCAGAGTCTCCTCCTTACACATCTGGACAGCCAATACATCTCTGTTGCTAGGCAGGAAGTTAAGTGATATTGGTAATAAACTCTTCCTTCTCCCTTAATGTGACCTGACCTGGGCCCCCATTCCTCACTAATCCACCCTTATCAGTGACTGCAACCATGTGATTGCCTTTTCCTTACTTCGTAACATTCCAAGCCCCTGGCTCATATCCAACCTTAATTTACCCCACCATACACATTCCTCCTACAAATATCCATCATCTGACACTTAAATAACGTGCCATAGAATTCTGTGGCAGCTTGTGTGCTGCAGTACTACAAAACTTTTAAAAGGAAGAACCACTGTAGGTTAGTTGTACCAAGTCACGAGCAGGGTCGTAAAACACGAGACTCCGGGCCCATGCCCAAGGGCAACTTCAGTTTCAGTTTCCTGACCATTGATTGTGTTGCCTTTCCGTGGAATGTCGGCCATCGCCTTCTCACCTGACCTTGCAGTCCTGCTGTCGCATGATCGCATTGACCGCTTACTAGAATGTGTGTTGTTCTACAGTGGCCTGCTCATGTAATAACCTCGAACCTCAATGGAGCATGCCCCTATCCGTATCGACAGGACCACAGCGGAGAAGGTGAAAAGTTTCAAGTTCCTCAGCGTACACATCTCTGACCATCTGAAATGGTCCACCCACACAGACAGTGTGGTGAAGAAGGCGCAGCACTGCCTGCCCTCTAGGACACCTACAGCACCCGATGTCACTGGAAAGGCAAAAATATAATCAAGGACAACCAACCACCTGATCCACTGCTCCAAAACCGCCATACAAAAGCCAGACTACGGTCAGCTACCATCCAGAAGGCGAGGTCAGTACAGTTGCACCAAAGCTGGGACCGAGGGACCGACAAACAGCTTCTATCTCAAGGGGCATCAGACTTAAAATACCCATCACTAGCAGATTAACATCCGGTTACTCAACCCTGCACCTTAGAGGCTGTATTTTCATTATTCTTAGCAATGCTTTAGGAATCCTTGTGAGCAAGTATTAGCTAGGTTGCCACTTGGTGTTCGCTTATTGAAATTGAATCTCAGTTCATGAAAATAAATAGCTAGCCAGCTAATTAACCCGGTTGCCCAAATATTATAGGCAGCCAGCTAGCTTCATCTGGCTAGTGAGGTTCGACCGGACCGGGTTATGTGTTGTGAAGCTAGCCACAATAAGGAATAGGCACAATAGTGGAATTTTCAGTTTGCCTTCAAAATAAAAGTATGTCAACGTCAGTGATGCAAATGAATACAAATAGAATGCCATACTTTTATTTTGAAGGCTAATCGCAAAGTCCACTATTGTGGCTATCTTCACAGATGGGTCCAACCACCATTCATCAAATAAGAACTGTCTTATAAAGTTGGGTTGTTTTCGATGATGACACCTAGATTGTCGTTTTGCTATGTTTTTGGGGAAGAACATTGTTTGCATCCATGAGATACCTAGATTTTTTTATGACCAGCAAGACAACTACCAGTATATTATGGCATACGTATCGATGAATCTTTCGTGACATATGAAATACGAGTGATAGTGTAGTCAATGTGTAATAACTACGTAAAACATTTAAGAACGCGTTAAATGATGTGATGTGCAGTCATATTCAGATCCTGATTGGTCAACAATCTTATTTGACACGTCAAAAAGGTGTTATTTGACATTTATCTTTTTTGACATACAAGACCCAAACAGCGTTCCATAGAAATCCTTGTTGAGAATGTAACGACTGAACAAAAGAATAACGAAACAGCACAGCAAGAAAGTGAAAGAAATACGTTTTGATTATGTTTTACTGGTAATGGGGACATAAGATAATGCCAACAAAATACATTTTTGGTCAGTGTGTGTAACCTTTATTTTATTAGGCAAGTCAGTTAAAAACGTTGTCTGGGCCAAAACGTTGTCTGGGCCAATTGTGCGCCGCCATATGGGACTCCAAACCCGGGACTGTAGTGACGATGCACTACAGTCCTCTTGCACTGAGATGCAGTGCCTTAACACACATGACACAGCGGTCTAACTATTTAACTGTACTAGAATGCTTAAAAGGCTGCTAAAATCTTAAATATCATATTTTTTGGGGGCAAGGAAGATATCTGTCAAAAATGTTATATTGGTGCATCACTAGCAATAACATCTATTAAATACCTGTATGTGAACAATAACATTTGATGTGTACGCTTGACCCCTCTCCCTCACAAACACATACCAGGCAGGTAGATGGTAAGAGAAGCCAGAGAGGAAAAGGCTTTCTCTCCAATAGAGATTCCATAAATGATGCTGGAGCCGAGTATTGAGTCATGTTCCCGTGCTGGAGCGGCGTATTGATTATATGTTTGTTTATTCCACATGTAACTGTTGGCCAGGTTGCAGTTGCAAATGAGAACTTGTTCTCAACTAGCCTACCTGGTTAAATAAAGGTGAAATTTAAAAAATTAATTAAAATGAGTTATGTTCCCGTGATGGAGCCGAGTATTGAATTATGTTCCTGTGCTGGGTGTACACTAGGCTGATGTGTGGGGTATGAAATGTGGTTATTATAGGTGTGGTGTGCCATGGTTGCCAGAATAGCTCATAAATAAGATTCATCTGGGCTGAGATCAAAGGATCAAATCGATTAACGTGGAGGGGCAGAAAGACAATCATTACCTGTCAGCAATGGGGTCGTACTGATGAAAATGTGTGCAATAGGCTCTTTCATGTGCTGGTTTACAGTATTGAGCTTGTAGGCCCTCTTCATCTTAAGACCATGAGCCAATCAATAATATGAGCATCTTTGTATGGCAGTGCACAAATTACTGCATATTCACACAGCTCTGTGCATGTGTTGAGTGGGACTGAGAGGCAGTGGGAGAAAAGCAGGGAGGGTTAGGCTATTGTACCAACACTTGTATCAACCCTCATCTGCCATCTACACTGACTTAGAGACAGAAGAGTGGTTGTCTCTTCGAGGTGAGCCGAAGAGAATGAGAGAATGGGGGAAATGGATATTAGCCCGAGGGTAGCGCGGTGATGGAAGGAAGGACATGAAGTGGAAAATAGGTGCGGCGCGGGAAGAGAATAGAGGGGGGCCGGGGGGGGACTTGGTATGACAGGCTTCTGACCCCAGACAAGGGATTTAATGGCGGGTTGGGCTCTTGTGTCACATTATCAGCCGGTGATCCGCCAGGCACATGGGCAGACCAGACGCCAATCCTGTCAAGGTCGTTCTATGTCATTTCAGCAAGCCATGCACCCACCATAGCCAGATTGTTTCTGTAGTTAGAACCAAATAATATTATAATTCCTGCAACGTTATTTTGTTTAAATATAATTTGTTCTCTGAGAAATTAAGCTAATTGACTGCACCCAAATTGGACATTTTAATTGATAGGATTCACATAATATTCAATAAATACAGTAGCAACATCCAATTTGGGCCAAACTGCTTCATAACAATGAGTAAGACCTGAGGAATCCAAATAAATTGTCAAACGCCCCCATAGGACCCCCCATACCCCATGCCAATCCCACCCCAACAACAAGTATTTAGTATCAGTTCTCAATGTCTGACAAATAGTATGGAGCGGCAGCTTGGCATATTGTTTCTTCAATCGGTCATTTGTTTTTTCCCCTGTTTAGGGAAATGTCCCATCCTACATTTTGAAATGAACAGGTTCTGACCACTAGATGGAGCAGTTCCTGCTATTAGTTATTTACATATTAGTTTCCAGTCTATGAACAAAACCCATGCTTTGGTTTGGTTTACCTGGCCACTGTTACAAATGATTACTTTTTTAGTATGTGGCAAAAATAGAATGCAAGTCAATAGAACCTATATTAGCATTTTCACACTTCATATCCAAAACATCTATAAAGTAACATAATTGAGTTACTTTATGATTTGAATATACAGCTTGAAAATGCTACTATAATATCTCGTCTGAGTGTGCCAGAGCGAAGAATAACTGATGGATTTAAGAAAGGCCATATTCAAACAGGTGTTACGCGGTGTCAGTAAATGTCGGCATAAAAGCGTAATTAAATTGTTGCCAGGAGCAGTTAGTCACTAAAACTCTGGATAACATGAAAACAGCCTAACCAGCTCTGCTAGGGCAAGTGAAATGGTCAGCGTTTGGGTAGGGGCTAAAGCAACTTCTTGACGCTACCCATCCCTTTTGCGGGATAATTGTCATCAACAACCGCTGAATAGCATAGCATAATTCACATAATTTTACTAAAAATAGTTATATTCATGAAATCACAAGTGCAATATTGCAAAATACAGCTTAGCCTTTTGTTAATCCACCTGTTGTCTCTGATTTTGAAAATATGTTTTACACGAAAGCAATCCAAGTGTTTGTGTAAATTTATTGATCGCTCGACAAGATGTTAAGTGTACTTAAAATCAAGTAGCTCGGTCACGAAAATCAGAAAAGCAATCAAATTAATAGTTTACCTTTGATGATCTTCGGATGTTTTCACTCACGAGACTCCCAGTCACACATTAAAATGTTCCTTTTGTTCCATAAAGATTATTTTTATATCCAAAATATCTGTTTGTTTGGCGCATTATGTTCAGAAATCCACAGGAAAGAGCGGTCACGACAACACAGACAAATTCCAAATAATATCCGTAATGTCCACAGAAACATGTCAAACGTTTTTTTTTATAATCAATCCTCAGTTTGTTTTTAAAATATATAATCGATAATATATCAACCGCACCGGTCTTGTTCAGTAGGAGAGGGAAAGGAAATGGCTGTCTGAACTCTGTTGTGTGAGCAAAACTCATGTGACCACCTGATGCGATGTTATCTTTCTGGCTCATTTTTCAAAATAAAAGCCTGAAACTATGTCTGAAGACTGTTGACACCTTGAGGAAGCGATAGGAAAATAAATCTGGTTCATATCCCTTTAAAATGGAGCAAAGGGAGGCTGTGGAACATGGAGATGTCAAAATAGAAGCCACTTCCTGGTTTGATTTTTCCTCAGGGTTTCGCCTGCAATATCAGTTCTGTTATACTCACAGACAATATTTTGACAGTTTTGGAAACTTTAGAGTGTTTTCTATCCTAATCTGTCAATTATATGCATATTCTAGCATCTGGTCCTGAGAAATAGGCTGTTTACTTTGGGAACGTTATTTTTCCAACCTTATAAATAGTGCCCCATAGCATCAAGAGGTTAAGATGATTCTTATGGCATTGTACACAGTCACTGTGAACCAGAGTGACTTGACACAACAACGGGCAAAGCAACAGAAACAACACAGGAAGTCTTATTTAATGAAAGGGGTTGCAGTCTGCTGTGAAGCATTCATCCATGTATACAGGTAAGAGTCTAGCTACATTTTCAGGTATTATACTTTTCTAATTTTGTCAGAAAGTTGTTTTCATTGCAAGTTAAAGCATACTGTTAGCTAGCTAGCTGACATTAGATGGCTGGCTCGCTAGGTAACAATACATTTATGATCTGTGTGTTGTAATGTTTTCAGAATGCCATTTCGCATGGCTAATTATAGCCTAATGTTTCCTAGCTAACATTGAACCTATTTGGTTCACTTTAGCTAGCTATGACAATCGGTTTGTTTTTCTAGTACTCTATGGATTGGGATCAATGGTTAGCTAGTATGTCTAAACAAAAGACTCCACTTCACCAGATTACATGACCCATAAAGTTAGCCAGGTGTGTCAGACGGTAATTACGGCTATCTATTGTATAATAATGCTAAAATATATTTATCTGGAAATTGTCTTTCAGCATCAGTAGAACACGCCTGACTCTCCTCCACTCGTCATACAAGGAGAATGGTCTAATGCCTCCCATCAAAAAGAGAGCTGGCCCAAGCAGGCAGAATCAAAAACTATAATGCAAAAGCGTTACCATGACACCACCCAGGACACAACACTTGTGGAAAGCTGCTGCCATGTGACAAAAGCAGCAGGATGGCATCTCTACAAGGAATCGATGACAACTCTTGGTATGTAAAGCATAAACACGTTTTGATTATAAAATTGACCGCCAACATGATTGACACTACTCATTGATCTCACATCATTTCTGTATTTTCCTGAGGTACATGTAGTCAGGCTGTGTGTTAGAGACTTTCGAACATACAATTTTATTTTTTTTTTCATCAAAATGCATTTTTGGGCAGAAATGCCTTCTCGAACATGTGAACTTTCATGTGTCATGATAAACTTTTGTGCCATCTGTAAATACAAATACAATTTTATTAGGAGACTAGTTGGTTAAACCACAGAAAAAGACAGCGCCTTTCTGCTAGCCATGATTGGCTGAGAAAATGAGTGGGCAGGACATGCAGAGATGAGTTTCAACACCGGTTGAATATGGCCGGTGTCAGTAAACATCGTCAAAAAAAAACGTAATTGTATCGTTTCCAGGAGCACAGTTAGTCACCAACGCTCTGGATAACTAGCTCTGCTAGGACGAGTAAAATGGTCAGAGTTTGGGTGGGGGCTAAAGCTTAAGATGTTTCTTATGGCATTGCACAGTAAGTGAAAACCAGAGTGACTTGACCCAACGGGCCAAGCAAGCTGTAAATACAAAACGGAAAGGAGACAGGACATCTTATTTAATGAAAGGGGTTGCAGTCTGCTGTGAAGCTTTCATTACTGTATACGGCTAAGAATCTAGTTACAGTTTGATATTTTAAGTTTCTAATTTAGTCAAAAAGTTGTTTTCATTGCAAGTTAAAGCTTGCTGTTAGCTAGCTAGCTGAAGTCCGATGGCTGGCTTGCTAGCTAACATTGAACCTACTAACGTAAACTCGTACATCGCCTTGGTCCGTACAATTGCCCTTATTTTAGCGCCCCCAAAACGTGATACTTCCAGATCAACTGTAATGTCAATACCATTGTAAAGCACAATTTCTCCCCTTTCCAACATAATCAATTACATGACGTAAATACTGATCGTTTCTGCATAATTCAAGCAGGCAATGAGCCCAGTCGGGTCTTTTTAAAAATGGTGGGTGGGGAAGCGAAACTAATGCGTGATAGTGAGACAGAGAGATGTGTGGCAAAATTGCTTTTTTTCACTCGATCAGTCCAACTTATCAACTCTAAAATGTAAATAAAACACTATAAAGAGTTTATATAAATGTGTCATTACATACCTATTTGAAGGTTTGTGTCGAATTTGAGTCGGGTTTTTAGGGCGGTGCTAAACTGATCTTAGAAATAAACAGCGGCTTTTTGAATGATGATCGCATGCAATGATGACGCAAAAAATGACTAGGTATCCCCCCTTACCCCCGTTACTGTCCATTTCTTGTTTTTAAAGGATGAGAGTAGTGCTACACCTGGTGGAGAGAGATTGTAAGACAGAAATAGTTGCTTTATGCGTGCTGTACGTTACGACATGACACGTCTCGATGTAACGGAGGGTCCGTTTTTTCAACTTTTCTCCAATACTATAGAGCCATTACCATGTCGATCAACGCTTGAATAGAAACCTAGTTCACACCCCCGATTTTGAAGTCAACACAGTCGCTACAGTCCCATTAGTTTTTTTGTAGCCTCGTTTGAATGTTGAGGTTGCGCACATTTGTACAGAATGGGGCGAGTTTACGTTATATTATGGTTAACTTTAGCTATCTATGACAATCGGTTTGTTTTGCTAGAACTCTATGGATTGGGATTATGGTTAATTGTTTAGCTGGCTAGCTAACGTTAAATGTTTAAACAAAAGACCAAGTTAAAAGCTTGCTCACAGCTAGCTAACGTTAGATGGCTGGCTGGCATGATAGATAACATTAACTTACGTGTATGGACTGTGTGTAACATTACTAAAGTGATGTTCTCTCAGAATGCCATTTAGCATTGCTAGTTATAGCCTAATGTTAGCTAGCTAACATTGAATCTATTTTGTGAACTTTTGCTAGCTAAGACAATGGTTTGTATTGCTAATGCTCTATGGTTTGGGATTATGGTTAATTGTTTAGCTGGCTAGCTACATGTGTAAACAAAAGACCCCAAGTTAAAGCATGCTGTTATTATATAATAATGCATCTGGAATCTGTTTTTCAGCATCAGTAGAAAACGCCTGACTCTCCTCCACCAGTCATATAAAGAGAACAGTCTAATGCCTGCAGGTGGAAAGCTATGCCTGGCAACGCCACCTGACTCCATACCACAGATCCAGCAGTACCAGCACTTCAGGTGAAAATCCTTTTTATTGCATTGTATGAGGTTATTCTTCATATATAAACTTCAGAGGTGAATTGATGGTGAATTGAATTTTGCAAGGTTGTAATGTCTTCTGATTTTTTTGTTATTCCCTGTTTTACAGCTTTGAGGCTCTGGAGCCTGGCATTGTTGTCGCAAGGGACTTTTGGACTCCGTTGGGATCAGGTTCCAGCTGCTACGCAACACTGACATCCTTCCTCCCATAGATGGTATGCCTGTACAAGCACCACCTGGACTGGACACAGCTAGACAAACTTATCTTTGAGAAGATCAGGGAGTTTTGCAACAAAGAGGCTATGTACATCACATGCCCTACACCAAAGTCAAGGGCAGGACAGAAACAGGCTCTCCGAATGTAGATTCCCTTGTTCATACGTGGTTCGGACTAGAGGTCGACCGATTATGATTTTTCAACGCCGATACCGATGCCGATTTTTGGAGGACCAAAAAAGCCGATAGCGATTAATCGGCCGATTTTTTTTAAATTTATTTGTAATAATGACAATTACAACAATACTGAATTACCACTTATTTTAACTTAATACATCAACAAAATCAATTTTGCCTCAAGTAAATAATGAATCATGTTCAATTTGGTTTAAATAATGCAAAAACAAAGTGTTGGAGAATAAAGTAAAAGTGCTATGTAAGAAAGCTAAGGTTTAAGTTCCTTGCTCAGAACATGAGAAAATATGAAAGCTGGTGGTTCCTTTTAACATGAGTCTTCAATATTCCCAGGTAAGAAGTTTTAGGTTGTAGTTATTATAGGACCATTTCTCTCTATACTATTTGTATTTCATTAACCTTTGACTATTGGATGTTCTTATAGGCACTTTAGTATTGCCAGTGTAACAGTATAGCTTCTGGACTCGAACCAGCAACAACGACAATTAGCGCGAGCTAACTAGCTAGCCATTTCACTTCGGTTACACGAGCCTCATCTCGGGAGTTGATAGGCTTGAAGTCATAAACAGCGCAATGCTTTGACGCACAACGAAGAGCTGCTGGCAAAACGCACAAAAGTGCTGTTTGGATGAATTTTTACGTGCCTGCTTCTGCCTACCACCGCTCAGTCAGATACTTAGATACTTGTATGCTCAGTCAGATTATATGCAACGCAGGACACGCTAGATAATATCTAGTAATATCATCAACCATGTGTAGTTAACTAGTGATTATGATTGATTGTTTTTTATAAGATAGGTTTAAATGCTAACTAGCAACTTACCTTGGCTTACTACATTCGCGTAACAGGCAGTCTCCTTGTGGAGTGCAACGAGAGAGAGGCAGGTCGTTATTGCATTGGACTAGTTAACTAAGGTTGCAAGATTGGATCCTCCGAGTTGACAAGGTGAAAATCTGTTGTTCAGGGGCAGAACAAGGCAGTTAACCCACCGTTCCTAGGCCGTCATTGACAATAAGAACGTGTTCTTAACTGACTTGCCTAGTTAAATAAAGGTATTTCAAAATATATAAATTAAAAATAAAATGTTTTTTTTTATTCTAAAGAAAAATCGGCAAATTAGTGGTATACTGCATTAGCATCAAATAGCCCCCGCGATATGAAACTTTTCAGGGAAGTCAGGAAACAATATACACAGGCAGTTAAGAAAGCTAAGGCAAGCTTTTTCAAACAGAAATTTGCATCCTGTAGCACAAACTCCAAAAGGTTCTGGGACACTAAAGTCCATGGAGAATAAGAGCACCTCCTCCCAGCTGCCCACTGCACTGAGGCAAGGAAACACTGTCACCACTGATAAATCTACGATAATTGAGAATTTCAAAAAGCATTTTTCTATGGCTGGCAATGCTTTCCACCTGGCTACCCCTACCCCGATCAACAGCTCTGCACGCCCCACAGCAACTTGCCCAAGCCTCACCCAAATCCAGATAGCTACTGTTCTGAACGAGCTGCAAAATCTGGACCCCTACAAATCAGCCGGGTTAGACAATCTGGACCCTCTCTTTCTAAAATTATCCACTGCATTTGTTGCAACTCCTATTACTAGCCTGTTCAACCTCTATTTCGTATCATCTGAGATCCCCAAAGATTGGGATGCTGCCGTCGTCATCCCCCTCTTGAAAGGGGGAGACACTAGACCCAAACTGCTACAGACCTATATCTATCCTACCCTTCAAAAGCCAAGTTAACAAACAGATCACCGACCATTTAGAATCCCACCGTACCTTCTTTGCTACGCAATCTGGTTTCCGAGCTGGTCATGGGTGAACCTCAGCCACGCTCAAGGTCCTAAACAATATCATAACCGCCATCGATAAAAGACAATACTGTGCAGCAGTCTTCATCGACTGTCAATCACCGCATTCTTATTGGCAGACTCAACAGCCTTGGTTTCTCAAATGACTGCCTCTCCTGGTTCACCAACTACTTCTCAGGTAGAGTTCAGTGTGTCAAATCGGAGGGTCTGTGGTCCGGACCTCTGGCAGTCTATGGGGGTGCCACGGGGTTCACTTCTCGGACCAACTCTTTTCTCTGTATACATCAATGATGTCGTTCTTGCTGCTGGTGATTCCCTGATCCACCTCTACGCAGACGACACCATTCTGTATACTTCCGGCCCTTCTTTGGACACGGAAGTTAACAAACCTCCAGACGAGCTTCAATGCCAAACAACTCTCCTTCTGTGGCCTCCAACTACTCTTAAATGCAAGTAAAACTAAATGCATGCTCTTCAACCGATCGCTGCCCATACCTGCCCGCCCGTCCAGCATCACTAATCTGGACGGTTCTGACTTAGAATATGCAGACAACTACAAATACCTAGGTGTCTGGTTAGACTGTAAACTCTCCTTCCAGACTCACATTAAACATCTCCAATCCAAAATTAAATCTAGAATCGGCTTCCTATTTCGCAACAAAGCATCCTTCACTCATGCTGCCAAACATACCCTCGTAAAACTGACTATCCTACCGATCCTTGACTTCGACAATGTCATTTACAAAATAGCTTCCAACACTCTACTCAGCAAATTGGATGCAGTCTATCACAGTGCCATCCGTTTTGTCACCAAAGCCCCATATACTACCCACCAATGCAAACTGTATGCTCTCGTTGGCTGACCCTTGCTTCATATTCGTTGCCAAACCCACTGGCTCCAGGTCATCTATATGTCTTTGCTAGTCCCGTCTTAGCCCACTGGTCACCATATCAGCACCCACTTGTAGCACTCACTCCAGCAGGTATATTTCACTGGTCACCCCTAAAGCAAACTCCTCCTTTGGCCACTTTTCCTTCCAGTTCTCTGCTGCCAATGACTGGAACGAATTGCAAAAATAACAAGCTGGAGACTCGTATCTCCCTCACTAACTTTAAGCATTAGCTGTCAGAGCAGCTTACAGAGCATTGCACCTGTACATAGCCCATCTGTAAATAGCCACCCAACTACCTCATCCCATATTGTTTTTTGTGTTGTTTTTTGCACCCCAGTATCTCTACTTGCACATTCATCTTCTGCACATCTATCACTCCAGTGTTGAATTGCTAAATTGTAATTATTTCACCACGATGGCCTATTTATTGTCTTACCTCCCTAATCTTACTACATTTGCACACACTGTATATATATTTTCTATTGTGTTATTGACTGTATGTTTGTTTATCCCATGTGTAACCCTGTTGTGTGTCGCACTTCTTTGCTTTATCTTGGCCAGTTGTAAATGAGAACTTGTTTTCAACTGGCCTACCTGGTTAAATAAATGTGAAATAAATCAAATGAAAAAATAAGTAAGCATTTTACAGTGTATTCGGCACGTGCAATTTTTGGGGGATAACTCATTATTAGAAAAAGCTACAGGGGGGAGAGTGCGCAGGAGAGGGGGAGAGCGCATGAGAGGGAGAGCGAGAAGGGGAGAGAGCGAGAGAGAGAAGGGGAGAGAGCGAGAAGGGGAGAGAGCGAGAAGGGGAGAGAGCGAGAGCGAGCGAGAGAGAGAGCGAGAGAGAGAGAGAGAGAGAAGGGGAGAGAGAGCGAGAGAAGGGGAGAGAGAGAAGAGAGAAGGGAGAGAGGGGAGAGAGAGCGAGAGAAGGGAGAGAGAGCGAGAGAAGGGGAGAGAGAGCGAGAGAAGGGGAGAGAGAGCGAGAGAAGGGGAGAGAGAGCGAGAGAAGGGGAGAGAGAGCGAGAGAAGGGGAGAGAGAGCGAGAGAAGGGGAGAGAGAGCGAGAGAAGGGAGAGAGAGCGAGAGGGAGAGAGAGCGAGAGAAGGGGAGATAGAGAGGGGAGAGAGAGCGAGAGAAGATAGAGAAGGGGAGAGAGAGCGAGAGAGGGGAGAGAGAAGGAGAGATAGAAGGGGAGAGAGTGAGAGAGAGATAGAAGGGGAGAGAGCGAGAGAGAGAAGGGGGTAGACTCTGTTAAGTGTGTTCCTTGTGAATAATATTTATGTTAGAACAAAGCAGAATGGTGGAGGATTAGGTATTTATGTGAATGGGCAGAACAGACACACAAGCACTAAGCTCTTGATGTGACCAATGTGATTCTCTCTGGGCTAGTTTACCTGGCCAGCTGGGGTCCGGGGTGGAGGTGGGGTCTGGGTTTCTTTACCTGGCCAGGTGGGGGCTGGGCTACTTTACCTGGCCAGGTGGGGGCTGGGCTGGGGTCTGTATGTGGTGATTGTAGACAAGCAGGTGAAACAGGTCATTCAACAAAAAAAGAGGATGGTGGTTGCTGACATCTGTCAATTAAGACTTATTGAACCCATTCCATCTGGAGGATATCCCTCAACAGCAATCATCGCTCCTTTCAAAAGGATCTCATCTGAGGTTATAGCACACACACCTCCTCGTAAGAGATGTGGACAATTCACAGCGCACACCGAACCCATCTTTGAAAGTCCTGGGTGCCATTACCTGTCAATGCCTTGCCTGGTTCTGTACATGTGTAGATGGCCTCTCATATCACCCATGCCCCAGTCTACACACAGTTCTCAGATAAGGCCGTTTTAGCAACATGGCCTGGGCCCAGTGAGGGCAGCGCGAGCCGTGACGTCTGATGTCCCCACAGCGGAGGGAAGCCAAGCGGCACGTGGTGGAGAGACTGGGGAGTGTGATGTCGCACAGAGAAGCTGACAGACAGGCCACGGGTGGATTAGGTGGTAAGCCTGGCAGAGGGCTGCCCTTTCTAGATGGAAACAGGGCCCTGATGTACTGCAGTGATAAAATAAAATAAATCACAACAGGAAGGGAGGGGATGCAACAAACAGGAGTATGGGGGCAGGATATGCAGCAAAATAACAAGTTGAGAGAGAGAAAAAAAAAGTACTTGCTGGGACAGGATAGGTCACAACGGACTTGTCAGACAGGGCAGGCCCTAATCGATTCCAATGTTCAGAAAAGTGCTTCCGCAGAAAAATAGGATACTTTTTCTTTAGATAGGTGGGTGTGGCATAAGGCCCAGACAGCTTCACAGCCAAGTAGAAAGGGAAACGTTTGCTCTTTGTAAATGGAAAAAAAATAAGTGGAGGGCAGTAGTGAGGGTGGGGTTGTGGTGGTGACAGGCCTTGCATAATTTATGTTCTCACTCTTGACTGCAGCTGCAGTCAACAGTCTTCTTCGGAATCTATGCTTTCGTTTAATTATTTAGAGTCCTACCTACCAATACAATGCATTGAAACTCATCTCACTCTCCTTTGAAAGGCCAGGCTCCTTCGATTGAACACAATGGAATGATCACCCCTGGCTTCAGTTGCATTGGGAGTAATTCAGACCTTTCACTTTCACAGGCCTCAATCATCTAGAACAGATGACACAGAAAAAGCAGTCCCAGTTATGCTAGGCAGCTTCTATTGTCATAAGATATGTGTTGGCTTGGGGAAGGCTTGTGGCACTTCAAGGATTTGGTCTCTCAGGTTTATAATAGGCTCATTAGGCTGAAGTGCAACGATGTCAATTTCCCTTAGGCTTACAGGCATTTTTAATAAAGTAACAGAAGGTGAGGTAGGCTATTTGTTCAAAGTTCTTTCCTAATGCTTGTTTAATAACACCCACTAAACAAGCAATCCAACTGCCTTGGTGGGAGTGCCTAGAAGACGATAGGTAGCCACATCCTCTGCTATAACAGCTTTACTATGCTTTTGCTGTGGAATAGTTGTAGTGAAATATACTCTTTTCAAAATGGTCTGAGCTCAACATGTCTAGATTTCATGGACAGTGCAGCTGTGATGCACTGAGGAAGAAAACACAAAAATAAAAATCAATAAAACGTTCACTCAAATTTAGATCACGTTCCATGGTCTTCGTAGATTTATTTATTTTTTTAACACTTCCATTTCACAGAACACTTGGTCCTTCAAAGCAGCTGGAGATCCGGATATTCCATTTGGGGCATGGTATCTCATCCAGAGTGTAGACAAATGGAAACAGCGATCGATACAAATCAAACCGACTGCAACTTGCCTCGAGCATATGTCTAAACTTTCAACACCATAGCCAGAGTAAGCCACGACCCCGCCTTTGTCAACACAAGTATAGGGATCTTTAGCTACAAATAAGTAAAATGTCTACAAATAGCAATACGCTGTTTCTATACTATACACACAGTGGTATTCTATTTTCAGGGACTTGGATAATCTTGAGTCATTAGTAAACTAAACAGATATCCCATCATTGAGGATGCCATCTAGCTTCACATTTTCTTATGATAGGTGTATCATATTTTCATTGTAACGTTCGTGGAGATGAGGGGGAATTGCATGTGATTGAAAAGGTGTATTTGTGCATCAGTTTTCGAACCGCAGTGGTGGTTACGATGCAGAAAATTGCCTGTCGGTCATAATACTAGTCACCGGACACTATAATATTCTGCTGTATGATATCTGCATGCATACTTGCTTTAAAGCCACCTAAGTAGCTAGAATAGGTCAAGTTTAGCCAACTAACGTTAGCGAACTGGATAATAATAGCTAGCTAACGTTCGCTGCTGTAATTTAACTAGCCAACACGGGCGCCCTGAACATAACCACACATAACGATATCAATCTCACAGGGGCATAACGTGGGAATTTAACTAGTAATTAACCCAACCGGCTACGTGCATATCTAGCTACTCACCCTCCACTCGGGAGCGAAGATCAGACATCGTTTTCTGCACGGGCGGCATCTCTCCACAGAGCTCGAGCGATGGCACCTGTCAAACGCGGCTTTGCTCCCGCCGGTTTGCTGCCTCTTTTCACCCGTCTAGTGATTCAAGGCCAGTCTACATTCAACCGGGAAAAAATCTCTCATACAGACGGTAAACGTATGTTCAAATGCTGACGAATAACGACAAACAATGTACTCGCGACTTCGTGGGTCCCCCCTGCATATCTTTACACATTGGATTGATGAAGAAAGACGTTGACATATACAAAACGAGGATTCACATGAACTGAAATGAGGATGAGGATGATGCCGCTTCACAATATGGACGGTACCATCTCAAATGCAGGGAGGGGAAACCGATTGCTAAATTAAATATTTCTGCCTGGCTCACATCAAATCAACAAAAAGATCATTGAAATTCTATTGCAAATACAATTTAGATATGCAGATTCACAGTTAATTTAGACTATATCGATAAGATGTAAAAATACAGAAATAATTGGTAAGGAGTATTACCCAACATGGCGGATGCATTAGCGACTCCTGTGGAGATTCGCGACTGCGGTTTAGTCATGAAGGGGGAAGTAATGACAGTTCGCTATTTATGAGTCTCTGCCTGAAGCAGTCACCACTGTGCGATTGGCTGAGTTTATAATTATTTTAGGATATTAAAGCCCTAAAACAATTCATTTCTTTTTTTGTTGAGAATAAGTTGTGTGTTTACTTGTGGTTTAGGGTGAAATCCCTGAAATTTGTTTTCCTGTAGGCTGTTAGCCAAATTAAAAGCCAACTGTATTTATTTGTTATGTGAAATGTATTTTGTCGTCTCAGAAATCATGAGTATTTAGAGTCCAGAAGTTTATTTAAAATAATGTCGTAAAACATTAATGGCTACCATATAATCCCCAAACAGTTTAAATTAAGCTTTATCAACCCAACACTTGAAAAGGGTATGTCATTTAAGACAAACAATAAACTGTGAACCTTTAGCCTAACTGATGGCTTTCCAGTTGTCTGTATACAGATCTCCCTAATTCATTGTAGATAATGAATACAACATGTTGTGAAAATGGTTACAAGGCTTTTTACTGACGGAGAAGATGTTTGTAAAGAAAATTATATACAGTTGAAGTCAGAAGTTTACATACACCTCAGCAAAATACATTCAAACTCAGTTTTCACAATTCTTGACATTAAATCATAGTAAGTTCAGTTAGGATCACCACTTTATTTTAAGAATGTGAAATGTCAGAATAATAGTAGAGAGAATTATTTATTTCAGCTTTTATTTCTTTCATCACATTCCCAAGTGAGTCAGAAGTTTACATACACTCAATTAGTATTTGGTAGCATTGCCTTTAAATTGTTTAACTTGGGTCAAATGTTCCAGGTAGCATTCCACAAGCTTCCCACAATAAGATGGGTGAATTTTGGCCCATTCCTCCTGACAGAGCTGGTGTAACTGAATCAGGTTTGTAAGGCCTCCTTGCTCACACACACTTTTTCTGTTCTGCCCACACATTTTCTATGGGATTGAGGTCATGGTGCAATCTATTTTGTGCAGTGCACCAGTACCTCCTGCAGCAAAGCACCCCCACAACATGATGCTGACACCCCGGTACTTCACAGTTGGGATGATGTTCTTCGGCTTGCAAGCCTCCCCTTTTTTCCTCCAAACATAACGATAGTCATTATGGTCAAACAGTTATATTTTTGTTTCATCAGACCAGAGGATATTTCTCAAAAAAGTATGATCTTTGTCCCCATGTGCAGTTGCAAACCTTAGTCTGGCGTTTTTATGGTGGTTTTGGAGCAGTGGCTTCTTCCTTGCTGAGCAACCTTTCAGGTTATGTCGATATAGGACGCGTTTTAATGTGGATATAGATACTTTGTACCCGTTTCCTCCAGCATCTTCACAAGGCTTCTTTGCTGTTGTTCTGGGATTGATTTGCACTTTTCGCACTAAAGTACATTCATCTCTAGGAGACGGAATGAGTCTCCTTCCTGAGCGGTAGGAAGGCTGTGTGGTCCCATGGTGTTTATACTTGCGTACTATTGTTTGTACAGATGAATGTGGCTTCAGGCATTTGGAAATTGCTCCCAAGGATGAAACAGACTTCTGAGGTCTTGGCTGATTTCTTTTGATTTTCCCATGATGTCGAGCAAAGAGGCACTGAGTTTGAAGGTAGTCCTTGAAATACATCCACAGGTACACCTCCAATTGACTCAACTGATGTCAATTAGCCTATCAGAAGCTTCTAAAGCCATGACATCATTTTCTGGAATTTTCCAAGCCGTTTAAAGGCACAGTCAACTTAGTGGATGTAAACTTCTGACCCACTGGAATTGTGATACAGTGAATTATAAGTGAAATAATCTGGCTGTTAATCATTTTTGGAAAAATGACTTGTGTCGTGCATGAAGTAGATGTCCGAACCGACTTGTCGAAACTATAGTTTGTTAACAAGAATATTGTGGAGTGGTTGAAAAACAAGTTTTAATGACTTCAACTTAAGTGTATGTAAACTTCCGACTTCAACTGTACATGTCAGCTGGTGGGTTTTTTTCTGTGTCATTTTACTCAGACAGAGTTTGCAGCATGACCAGCCACACCAAAGAAATGAGTTCTAGCAGTATCAGTAGCAATCTTAATATGTTATTATTGTCTAGAGAGATGCTTAGCAGACAGTCCAGGGTGATTTACATAGCCATCAGTGGAGGCTTGTGGTAGTAGCTACAGGAGGACGGGTTCATTCATTGTATTGGCTGGGATGGAATAAATGGAACTGACTCAAAACGTGGTTTCCATATGTTTGATGTGTTTGACACCTTTCTATTTATTCCATTCCAGCCATTAAAATGACCTCTACCTCCTATGGCTCCGCCCACCAGCCTCCTCTGACATTCATAGAATTTATTGTGAACCTGGCTGCTTGATCAATATTTGTGGCTGGACACAACTGAGGTCTGTGGCTTCCCCTCTAAGATATATGAACATATACTAGTCTGTCAGTCTGGATTGTATTCGCATTCAACTTTTATAGAATAGAATAGAATAGAATAGAATAGAATAACTTTATTTTTCCCAGAGGGAATGCCGGTATGATCAGGATTGTAGGTTTGATTCCTGCTGGGGCCAAGGATACGAAAATGTATTCATATTGATGATGACATATTCAAAAGAGAACTAGAAAAACCACACCCACAGTTGGATATATATCTCTTGCAAAGATTTCATTTTTCTCTCTCCACCTAATTGAACATCCGCATGCCACCACAGGGGTTTTGGTTCTATGGCTCCTAAGGTTGCTTAGCAACAGTGAAAAGAAGCCTGCCCCTTTGATTATGTGCGTGGTGTTTTTTTTTAATGCATATCATTCTAAAAAAATGACAACTCACCCCTCTACATGCCTTGCCCCTGTCAAAGCAGTTTGAATTGTCATGAAACCCTGCATGTTTTGGGTTTTGTTCAGTTCTGCTATAATGATCACAATGGCTGCCATTGTTCAACCGAATTGACATGTGGGACAATATAAGCTAAATCCAACATGTTAATAAAACATTTTAGGAAAGAGCTTTAACAACTCTAATTACACCATTGATTGGACTGGACAGTGGTATATCGACTAAACATGACAGCATTGTAAGGGGAATTGAGAAACTGAATTGTCTGAATTGCCTTCATGCCTGGGATTCAATCCTTTTCATCTGCACAATAAATGATGTAACGCACCTCTTAACTGTTATGATTGCACAGATCTTATTTAATGCCCCTTAGAAGAGCATACTACAAATGTACCTTGAGCAGGAGATTTATTTAATAAAGCATGCGCTGCTCATCAAAGATAATTTCCCCTCAAGGCTCTGGCAATAGCAGAGATACAATTCAGAAGCAAGGAAGGAACAGAGCAACAGAGCTACGATTCAAAAGCAAGGAAGGAGCACCAACTGAAATGGTTCACTACATTTACATTTAGACTGAGTAGCCTATCTTGCAATATGGCTTAAAGGGCGGTAGGCCTATTGATAGAGATGAACACCATAAAACGCTGGAGCCACTCTATACAAAACTCACGTCCTTACCATAAAGTAACTAATTTAATTTGTTAATAGCTTATGTCATTTGATTTAAGATGACAGGTACTTCCGGTTTTCCATCTGAGGAATGGTCATTTAGATAAACACAGTTACCATGAAGCAGGAAGTTCAATCTAATGCACCATCCTCTCGTTGTAGGAGTCGTGAGGCCATTTGGCCGGGTAGACCACAGTCTTTCATGGACTTAGCTTGTTTGATTTGATTTGATTTGATTATGTTGGCATTACTGCCCACAGTTGTTGTAATGGGACCTGCAATTATCTTTGCCTCTCTCTACAGTCAAAGGTCTTGGGTCTGAGAAACCGGCAGCACTGCTACTGACCACAGGCTAGGACTGTGCAGCATAAGTCTGACCACACAGAGAGATGTGTGTGTGTGTGTGTGTGTGTGTGTGTGTGTGTGTGTGTGTGTGTGTGTGTGTGTGTGTGTGTGGTGGCTTTCTCCATAATCAGATAAGAGCCCAGTAAATGCCGACCACTGAGCTGAACTAATGTAACAGAGTCAAGGACAGATGATCTTAATAAAGATGTGAATACCAAGAGGACCTTCGCCTCTCCTGAGTCCATACAGAAGTTGCAGCGATGGGACAAGACTTTAACTACCAATTGGATATCACAAAATTGTGTAAAAAAATATATATTTGTCATCTTAATAAATGTCTACTAAAACATGGTGCATGCTAGCCTAAGTACCAGTCTGTTTGGCATGACAATGAGTTGCCATACTAGCCTAGTATCAATCTGTTTGGCATGACAATGAGATGCCATGCTAGCCTGAGTACCAGTCTGTCAACTACAGATCCGGGTTCGATCCCAGCCTGTGTCGCATCCGGCCGAGACCGGGAGATCCATGAGGCAGCTGCCCAATTGGCCCAGCATCGTCCGGGTTGGGGGAGGGTTTGGCCGGACGGGATGTCCTTGTCCCATCGCGCTCTAGCGACTCCCTGTGACAGGCCGGGCACATGCACGCTGACTTCGGTCGCCAGCTGTACAGTGTTTCCACCGACACATTGGTGCGGCTGGCTTCCGGGTTAAGCGAGCAGTGTGTCAAGAAGCAGTGCTGCTTGGCGGGGTCGTGTTTCGGAGGACGCATGGCTCTCGACCTTCGACTCTCCTGAGTCCGTATGGGAGTTGCAGTGATGGGACAAAACTGTAACTATCAATTGGATATCACAAAATTGGGGAGAAAAAATATATATATATTTGACATCTTAGTCTCTTTCTGATTATTAGTATGGCCGTCTCTCAACGAGATGTACTCCTCTCACTCTTTCCTGTTCAGTGGGTTGGAACGATTTGCTAATGGGGGGAGATTGATCCCTCGTTCAGCCCCAGGGAGTGAGCTGAGCCAGGCTCATAGATACAGGCATTAGTCCTTGTCTCTCTAGCCCTTTGGGAGGTAATGGGCCAGCCTGTTATTTCACTGCAAATTTAATTCCAGTCTGCCCTCTGGTGGATGTTGTTCTATTATACTTGGGGGATGGATCAGGTTGATTGCCATGTAAAGGGAACCTTTGAGTGAGCGCAAAGACTTTGACTCCTAACAGCTAAAATATAATATAATAGAATGGAGTAGAATGGAATTGAATTGATACATTTTTTAAAAAATAAACTAATTTGTGAAGGGCTTATTCTTGATCACAGTCTCTCACTTCGATGCACTCTGTTTAATATTGAGCATATTTGGTTAATTGAATCACACAAAGTATTTGATTTTCTGAATCTGATCAAACCAGCGTTGTGTTCATCAGGGCACACAATGATTAAAAACGTTTATTATTGGAGTCTAGATAGTCCGGCCTTGTTTCAGTCCATTTTCTTCCATTTGGTGCCAAATGAACACGGCCCAGATAAAATGGCAGATGTGTTTTACTGAAGTCAATGACATAACAATGAATGTACAGTTTTTCAGGGTTCTCTATCGTGTGATGTTTTGTTTTTACACGATTCTCTTTACTGATCACGAGCCTACTCTTTGATGCCTTGGGTGTGGGAGGAGGTGCAGTCTAACATTGTGTTGTGATACGTTTGATAAGCCAATAGCTAATCCCAGAACCATCTGTCATGAGAGACTAGCCAATAGCATGAAATGTGGGGATGAAAGCCAAGTGTTGATAGGTTAAGGGAAGGTCCCCTTTGAGTCCCAGTTGCTGTGTCGGACACAAATATGACATTTAGAGGGAAAGACACTGCCCTTAACCATAAAAGACCTATTGGGTGTTCAAAAGGTCATTCCCTACCCACTTTTATTGACATGGCTTGAAGTGTGTTGATTTGACATATAATTCATGTTAGTTGACTACTCAATCAAATATTGGCTAGTCGTTGAACTGACCTCTGTGCACAGTGGGTGCATGGATAATCTCAGCTGCTTGCGGTAACTAGTCTTACAGACACTATCACTACAACAGCTTCACCACAGGGGGTATTGGCGTTGACTGTCCAATGTACCCTGTGCACTTACTAATCCACGAGAGACATACTGTTCTGTTCTTGTCACCTTCCCACACTAGCTTCTCACCACTGTCCATTTGGCCCTAGCAGTAACATGAAATAACCCATTACAGACTAAACTAAATCTCTATAGCAGCTTTAAAGGGGCAATCAGCAGAAGCTACATTCATTTTTGGACTCAGAAATAAATTATATGTACCTATTGATTCTTGAAAAATAGAACTTATAAATGCCTCATGAGCTTAGTTTAACTGTCATACCAGAACCCAAAATATAAACTTGTTTACTCCAATGTTTGTAAACAAAGTAAATGTCAACAAACAATGTAGCCTCAGTACATGGTTGAAACTATAATTTAGATAACATGGATGGTCATTCCTTGCAAATTCTGTCTATGAATTTGAGAGTGGTTACATTTCTCCAGCCCCATCCCTCAGCTTTTACCAAAACAGAGAAAATGCTTTGTTATTGTTTCTACTGCTGATTGCCTCTTTAATGTTCTCATATCATCAACAAATCTATGAGAGTATGAGAGTCGCCTCAGATCAATAGGAGTTGGCACCACAGCCGATCTCATAGTACTAGGCCTCTGAGGCACCAGTAAGAGCCATCCCACTTCCCCCTGATCTGTCTCATCGGCACATGCGACGACATGGACAGCTGGGTACAGGGATGAGGGGTCAGGGCCCATCTTCCCTCAGAGGCTGACCTGGGCCACTCAAACAAAGTGGTCTTGTCACGGCTCTAGCTAAAGTACCAAAGTACCATATTTGCACAAAGACACTTCAACACCTGTGACACAATAAATGTCTGAGGCAGTATCTTTATGTCTGAGGCAGTATCTTTATGTCTGAGGCAGTATCTTTATGTCTGAGGCAGTATCTTTATGTCTGAGGCAGTATCTTTAAGTCTGAGGCAGTATCTTTATGTCTGAGGCAGTATCTTTATGTCTGAGGCAGTATATTTATGTCTGAGGCAGTATCTTTATGTCTGAGGCAGTATCTTTATGTCTGAGGCAAGGTGTTTCTGCAGACACACAGTGGTATTGTGTGGCCGTGATACATTATATGGTCTGGTCCACTACTGTCGGGTGAGGTGTGTTTGATGAACACCTTTCCCTGACGCCGGCTCTACGATGGGTGTAACAGCAGCCTTGCTTTCCCCCAGAGTTCAAAGGGAGGGAAATGTACACCAATGAGGACAAAGGATGGATGGACGTCCCCTTATGTCATTCATTCATGTTCAACGGGTGTGTGCATGTAGTCACAACACAATTCTGAGGAGGCACTTACTGCCAATCTTCCTCATCCAGGGTGTGTGTTGGTGTTGGAGACTTGGAATGTCTGTAAGACAATAGATGAGATTTTCTTCCTAAACAGACATATTATGTAATGAATGATCACCAGTTCAAATCAGATCCCAGTCACACAAGTGCAATGTGAAAGTGTACCTTGTTCAGGAAAATGTTACTTTGTACAATTTTGGCAGGTTGGAGACTGATCCATCCCAGTTTGTTCAAAACTGTTTTGCCAGTTTGTTCAAAACTGTTTTGTCAAATCTTCAGAGAAAACTGCAAAGTGTGATGAATTATTCAGCAGGGGCTATCGGTTTACTTTAGGTTGCTTTTCTCTGTTACCATGGTAGAAATACATGCATTATTTACTGGTCCTGTACTGCAACTTCAAGAGCGAGGCAGCTTAGGACTGCCAGTCTTTTTTAGAACTCTTCAAACTGTGAGGATTACTCTAGTAATCCACGAGGAAAAAATAGTTTGTCTAGTCAAAGGTGGTTATGTTAAGCTTCAAATGAAAGGAGAAGGGGACTGCAAAGCACCTTTCTGGACCATGTAATCTACTACTGGGTTTTCCAATGGAGGAGACAATGTTGACACTGCCGGGTGAAGAGAAGCCCCAGAAGCAGCTGAGGTTCCGCGTGGCTTCGGGGAATAGCGGTCGGGTGCTGAAGGAGATTTTTAAAGATGAGGGGCCATCAGACTCGTTGGATTCAGACTGCACCAGTAGTTTGGATGTAGACCGGATCAGTACACCTTCCACAAGTGGAGATGCTAACGGACATGGTTTTCTGTATGGGTTTCTGGGCTCCGAGTTGGATTATAGCGAGAGTGAGCCAGATGATCTGCTCATGTATGCAGGGACTTCAAAGGACAGAGCACCGATCAGCCACAAGCGTGTCAACATCCTCAGCAACAATGGGACTGTGAGGGGAGTCAAGCACAAAGTCAGTGCAGGTCAGGCCTTATTTGAAAATCTCCCTAATGCATTTGGGGTAAGTGATCTAGGTGAAAGTATGATGAATATGTGTTGTACCTTTTCAGTGTTTTTTCATAGTTCTCATTTGTTTGCTAGTGCATCACAGCAAAATTGCGAATGGTAAATCAATTCTAGTGTTAAATTCAAAACCCAAAACTGTTAATATTGTCCCACACAGAGTAAATGTAACACTTTCACATAATGTTAACTCAGTAAATAGATAAAAGTAACATGTCAACACTGGTTATTATTGCATTCACTCTACACAGTGTTAAAAAACAGCGTCTATGTTTTAATTTAATAGTTGACTACCTTTTAACAGTGTAGGGTGTCAGCTTAAATTATAGGCACTATAAATCTTACAGGCTCCATATAACATAATAAACATGATTTAATATTCTAAACATTTGTCTGCATAAAATATCAAAAGATGCTTTTATAATCTAGAAAGTATCTTTATAACCAAGGGAAAACAGGTGCTGTTTATATCCTCGTCTCATATAATAAATGACAAGACCGAGAACAGCACAGCACACATTCTAATTAGTATACAAGGTAAACCAGGTTTAAACATCCAAATAAACCGATCACTCTCTCAATATTGTTTTTCTCTCAAAACCCACTACTGGTAGAAAACAATAATAAAGCAAGTTCTGCTGAGACTGAGGCTGTCCTAATATGGACACTGTAGACCGCTTAGTGTTAATGACATCGCATAACTGTTTGTCATATGCATTACGTCCATATATGTAAAAGGCCAGTAGCCAACCTCCTCCACAATGTCACTGGCTGACATCTGGTTACAGGTAGTCACTCTCAGTCCCTGGACAAATGAACACAAAGGAGGACAAGGTCACTTGGGAATGAATGATGCATTTCGTTAAATGTTTCAAGAGAAGCTAATCAGGTTAATTAATTATCTATACTTTGCTTTCTAGCATTTTCTGTGTAAAGAGTTAATGAGCAGTAAGCATCATTAGATAACATGCATTAAAGCACAATATGGGAATTATGTGAGACTCCTGGAACAGGATTTGGTGGTAATGGAATGAGGCCTGTGAAAAGAGTGCATAGTGTTGCCAGCCAGGCGTAGAGAGGGATTACCTGTGTGGTTACTCAGGGCTGTAGTAGATACACAACACTGTCTGCCGGATATGGTGTACTGAATACTGTATGGGCTGCAGAGGAGGTTGGTGGGAGGAGCTATAGGAGGACGGGCTCATTGTAATGGTTGGAATGGAACTAATGGAAAGGAGTCAAATGTGGTTTCCATATGTTTTTGACATGTTTAATAACGTTCCATTCATTCCATTCCAGCCATTACAATGAGCCCGTCCTCCTATAGCTCCTCCTACCAGCCTCCTATGATAGGCTGTAGTGTTACACAGACTAGATAGTTCAGTTACTGTAGCTGCAATTAATAACAAACAAAGAAGAAGTGCCCTTTTGAAACAAGTTACAAGTTGAATACATTTCCACAGTCAAAGTTGAATTTCACATTAAACAGAGAGGATTTTGTTAACTCATATTTTTGAGTCAAATGGTACTTTTCCCCTCTATGTTCATAAAATTGGAAATCTGGTCCGGCCATTGTTACGATTGTGAAATGTAATCTTTCGGAGCCCGTTATCTGGACAAAGATTAAGTCTCAAAGCTATTTCAACAGAGATAAACGATTTATTTTTAATCCATGACTAGGTTTATTAATCTGTGTCTGGGAAACAGGCTCATAATATGCTATATTTAAAGGGTCTGCAGTATAGTGTTTTCAAACTACTGTGTGAAAAGAAAGTAAATGTAAAGAAAGCTACAAAACAGCCCAAATATGCCTGAAATATAGAATTAAAGCTCTGTAATTTTCCAGTATATGAAAACTTGATTTTGAGGGATGGAAACATTGCAATACTACAAGATGTCTGCATATAAAATACAGAGATGACAGAATATAGCAAATTCCAGGTACTGTAGTGAGCTTCAAAAGTATTGGGACAGTGACAATGTAGTTGTTGTTTTGGCTCTATATTCAATCATTTTGGATTTGAAATTACATAATGAGTAAAGTGCAGACTGTCAGCTTTAATTTGAGGCTATTTTCATCCATATCAGGTGAACCATCTAGAAATTTCAGCATAAAAAATGCTAACCTCCCTTGTTATTGTAATGGTGAGAGGAGGTTAGCATGTCTTGGGTGTATGATATTTTTGCATCTGTAACTTTCTCACTAATCATTATTCACATTTCATTCAGGATTATCCGTAATCATGGTAGCATCCACATTAATGTAGAATTGTTTAGAAAATATATTATATTCTTATTTACAATAAAAGTGACTTCAAAATGGCACAATTACATTATTTTCCATTAATTTCTATTGGGCACAAAACAATCTGAAACCCAACCAAAACAAACAGCAAACGCATCCAACAAGTTTGTAAAGTCACAAGCTTGATGTAGTCATTGTGTGCTATAAATATGGGACCAAATACATAACTTTTTACTACTGTAATACACATATAAGTGAATTTGTCCCAATACTTCTGGTCTTCTTAAATGGGGGGACTATGTACAAACAGTGTTGTAATTTCTAAACGGTTACCTGATCTCAACCCAATTGAAGACTGGAGACTGGAGCGGGGCCTGAGACAGCGTTTTCTACCACCATTAACACAACACCAAATGATGGAATTTATTGTGGAAGAATGGTGTCACATCCCTCCAATAGAGTTCCGGACACTTGTAGAATCTATGCCCAGGTGCATTGAAGCTGTTCTGGCCCGTGGTGCCCAACGCCCTATTAAGACACTTTATGTTGGTGTTTATTTATTTTGGCAGTTACCTTTTTATAGATGGTTAATCACATACAGCAACTCATTGAATTTTTTATGTGTTTTCCTTTCTAGCCGAAGTTGACACTAGAGTTTGGGAGGATAGTGATATACACCACCAGCTTCCGAGTAGTAAGGGCCACATTTGAGAGGTGTGAGTTGGTCCGGAAGATCTTCTCCAACCACAGGGTCAAGTTCCTGGAAAAGAACATAGCCCTGGACTGTGAGTATGGGAAGGACCTGGAGGAACGATGCAAGCACGTGGGCGAACCTCCCTCGCTACCAGTCGTGTTCATCGATGGACACTATCTCGGGGTCAGAGCTTTCACTTGTTCATACAGTTCATTTAAACATTCCTGAGCCTGTATTAATAAACCATCTCAGACTAGGAGTGCTGATTTAGAATCAGTGTGGCATTTTATATCATAACGAATAAGATAATATGGACAGAGGGACCTGATACAGCACTCCTACTCTAAAATGCTTTATGAGTACTGTTGACGTTTGAAATTACTAACGTCCTATTGTGAAACATTATAGCTCGTATTACCCTCAAACAAAATATATAATCCACCTTGAACATATCAGTGTTATGACCATACATCTATGAAATAATCATATGTTTAGGAAGGATATGAGGAATCTTACACTATGATAATAACTTTGCAGGGTGCTGAAAAAATATTGGGCATGAATGAATCAGGAGAACTTCAGGATCTTCTGGCCAAAATTGAGGTAATTGTTCATCAAGTACCACCATGCGACAGATATAATACGTTCAGTAATAACACAGGTAACTGCACAGTTATTAACTAGTTAAATGTCATGTTTCAAATGATGCCTCTGTCCAAACAAACATCAATGAAACACAGGCTAGCAGTAGAGCACTTCTATACCACATTGGCTACTCATCTACTGTGACAAAATACCAGTTCTATGTATCTGTGATCTAGAGCAGTGGTTCCCAGTCCTAGTCCTGGGGACCCAAAGCCTGATGATAAGTTGATGATTTGAATCAGGTGTGTAGTGCTTTGATTAAAATCATCAAAGCCTGATGACAAGTTGATGATTTGAATTAGATGTGTAGTGCTTTGATTCAAATCATCAAAGCCTGATGACAAGTTGATGATTTGAATTAGATGTGTAGTGCTTTGATTCAAATCATCAAAGCCTGATGACAAGTTGATGATTTGAATCAGGTGTGTAGTGCTTTGATTCAAATCATCAAAGCCTGATGACAAGTTGATGATTTGAATTAGATGTGTAGTGCTTTGATTCAAATCATCAAAGCCTGATGACAAGTTAATGATTTGAATTAGATGTGTAGTGCTTTGATTCAAATCATCAAAGCCTGATGACAAGTTGATGATTTGAATTAGATGTGTAGTGCTTTGATTCAAATCATCAAAGCCTGATGACAAGTTTATGATTTGAATCAGGTGTGTAGTGCTTTGATTCAAATCATCAAAGCCTGATGACAAGTTTATGATTTGAATCAGGTGTGTAGTGCTTTGATTCAAATCATCAAAGCCTGATGACAAGTTAATGATTTGAATTAGATGTGTAGTGCTTTGATTCAAATCATCAAAGCCTGATGACAAGTTGATGATTTGAATTAGATGTGTAGTGCTTTGATTCAAATCATCAAAGCCTGATGACAAGTTGATGATTTGAATCAGGTGTGTAGTGTTTGGGCAAAAACAAAGGACCAGGGTTAAGAACCAGTGATCTAGAGAGATACACAGTACAGAATAGGAATAGAAGGCCTTGATTCCATTCCCCCTTCAGCCCAGCAGTGGAGAATGAATGAAGAATAAACCTCAGTCAGATATGACATCAATAATAGATCAGGGAACTGACATAAATGATGCACGAGCATCAATAAATGGCCATCAATAATGGAAGGCTCGTTATTGATTCTCATCCAACAAATTTGTTCACACACACGGTGAGTCATATCACTCAGGGGTGGCAAATTAAGGTTGTGTGAACTGAAGTGATTCAAACAGAGCCAAGATACTTACACAGGCATAGTGCTCTGAAAAAAGCTCTGTATTTAACCCTTTCCTCTCAGGGAAAATTTCAGCAGAATACAAGGCCATGTTGGCAAGCTATCAAAGCAAAGAGCCCAATTAGGCTTACTACAATGCAGCAGAGCAAACCCCCAAAGATCTTGCATACAGTACCGAACTATGCTAAACTATGAATTTAGCCAGTGGCATGACTGGCGTGTGTGTGTGTGTTTGTGTATGTTTGTGTGTGAGTGCATGTGCCTTTTCCCCCAGAGGGTACAGCACCCCCATACGTGCCAGACCTGTGGGGGCTTTGCCTTCGTCCCGTGCCCCATGTGCCATGGTAGCAAGATGTCTGTTTTCCGCAACTGCTTCACAGACTCTTTCAAAGCCCTGAAGTGCACCTGGTGCAACGAGAACGGCCTGCAGCCCTGTTCCAGCTGCAGCCAATGACGACTCCAAGTGCCTGACCCCAATATCCCCATTCCCTAGGCCCTTCACCAGGGCCACATGTTGTATGTTGCCCATAATAGGACAGCCTGAGATAAAAACATGTCCTGCTGAGATTGTCCTAATATGGACACCGTACATATGGACCGCATCAGAGATAATGCTTTGCACAGCATGTTTTTTTTGTCTCAATAAAACTGTGTTTTCAAGAAAATATGATTTGGTGTAAGTTCTATTATCTGCGGTGCATGTACACCCCATTGATCAAGAGCAGGTTTTAAGTTTGAATTTGCATGATGTGAAATTCTCATGGATCCAGTGTCATTCCACTTCTGAACAGACACATCCTGGGTCAGTCTGGGACTCAACCAGGACAATCTAGGTCTGGTCATTGAGGTGTAAGACCATCGCTGATATGTAACAGTGTAAAGGTGGCCTGATGACCTAAAGCTTGTTATATAATTAAGGCTGAGGAGGCTGACTCGTTAATGAAGCTTTCATCACTAATCCTATGGCCGACATGGATCAGGATAAAGGAGCAGAGAGGGAAAGTAGAATATTCTGTGAACACTTATTGGGATACTCCACTTAAATAAAATTTGATATAAAATAAGGGAGAATAATATTAGAAGCCCTGATTCAGAGGTAGAATAAAATAATATCAAAGAACACAAGGAGAGAAAATCACTTTCCTTACAGTCATAAAATAGTGGAAGCAGTAAAAGCAGATTAGAAATGTGTGCATATAAACAATGGAAGCATAACAGATTCCAGTTGAATAGTATTGGAAATGTGTGCATATAAACAATGGAAGCATAGCAGATTCCAGTTGAATGATATTGGAAATGTGTGCATAGAAACAAAGGAAGCATAGCAGATTCCACTTTAATAGTATTGGAAATGTGTGCATAGAAACAATGGAAGCATAGCAGATTCCAGTTGAATAGTATTGGAAATGTGTGCATAGAAACAATGGAAGCATAACAGATTTCAGAGACATAGGACGCTAGGCATCAAGATCACTGACTAACCAAGGTTGCTGTTAAGGAGCTTAAAAATGGAAGTATATGTTACCAATGGATTTATACTAGTTACAGTGCTGTGAAAAAGTATTTTGCCCCCTTTCTGATTTTCTCTACTTTTGATACGGAATGTTATCAGATCTTCAACCAAAACCTAACATTAGATAAAGGGAACCTGAAATAACAAATAACATAAAAATGTAAACTTACTTTATTTTATTTTATTAACAAAGTTATGCAACACCCAATTCCCCTGTGTGAAAAAGTAATTGCCCCCTTACACTCTAACTGGTTGTGCCAGCTTCAGATGCAATGACTCCAACCAAATGCGTCCTGTAGTTGTTGATCAATTTCTAACATCGCTGTGGAGGAATTTCGGCCCACTCGTGCAGTTTCCAAGCATGAACTGCTAGTTTTTTATGTCCTGCCACAACATCTCAATTGGGATTAGGTCTGGACTTTGACTAAGCCATTCTAAAACTTTACATTTGTTGCTTTTTAACCATTTTCATGTAGACTTGATTGTGTGTTTTGGATCACTGTCTTGCTGCATGGCCCAGCTGCGCTTAAGCTTCAGCTCACAGACGGATGGCCTGACATTCTCCTGTAGAATTCTCTGATACAGAGCAGAATTCATGTTTCCTTCTATTATGGCAAGTTGTCCAGGTCCTGAGGCAGCAAAGCATCCCTAAACCATCACACTACCACAACCATGCTTGACCGTTGGTATGAGGTTCTTACTGTGGAATACAGTGTTTCGTTTTCATCAGGCATAATAGGACCCATGTTGTCCAAAAAGTTGACTCAAGTTTGCCAAAAAGCACCTGGATGATCATCAAGACTTGGAAGAATGTTCTACGGACAGATGACTCAAAAGTATAACTTTTGGAGGCACACAACTTTTTGGAGGTAATAGCTTTTTCACACGGGGCATGGGGTGTTGCATAACTTTGTTTATGAAATAAATTAAATAAGTGTGTCATTGTTGTGTTATTTGTTCACTCAGGTTCCCTTGATCTAATATTAGGTTTTGGTTGAAGATCTGATAACATTCAGTATCAAAAATATGCAAAAGTAGAGAAAATGAGAAAGGGGGCAAATATTTTTTCACGGCACAGTAGGTTTCCGTTAAATTATTCAAAGCACAGAAAGGACTTTGACTGCAACTTCATGTCTTAACCTGAGGTGAAATAAGAGGGACCGTTTTACAGAGTTCTGTCTTTGTGACTACTAGTGTGCATTAGGGCACAGCACTGCTTTGCATTTTCTTTACACATCAATAATACCATGCAACTCAATAGGACAGAGGAACTTAACTCTGACCCTACAAGGTCCGGAGCCCACTGGTTTTCTGTTCTACCTGATAATGAATTGCTAAAATCAGGTCTAAATCGGTCCCTAATTAGAGGGGAACAATGAAAAAATGGAAGTGGAACTGGCTCCAGAGTTGAGTTTGAGGGCAATGGGAGATGGATTTTAAAAAGCCAGCATTTATCTTGCATCTTTAGAGTAACACAATTATACTGTGTGAGACATGTGGTACCTTTTTATCTCTTTCGTTGAGACTGTATTTTTTTTGATGGATGATGTCATTCTCTCCGTCTGCCATCCACTGTCAAAGAAATACAGACAAGTATCTCTGCGGTGAGGATCTCTCTACGCTGTCATAGCCCTGTACAATGCTGCTTGAACATGATTCTACAAGGCAGCACTGTAAAGAGGCTAAAAGCAAAGAGCAAGGCGCATCACTTTCATTCACTCTTGACACTTGACTTTAATAGTTGCTACACAATCTGTTTACCATACACTCACTGACTGATTGTCATTGTTTCCTGTTCGACGTAGGCTATACATTGATGATCTGCCTGACACATTCGGTGGAATGTGTAGCCTAATCCGATTTCTTTCATACATTTTTAATCACAATTTAATCGTTGAAGAATAATGTTAGGACATGGGTCGTGGAGACGAAATAAACCCAATAGCATGCCCAATTGCGGTATATTGCGCCCCCATCCGTAGGCTAAATCTTGGAAAAGAAAACAAATAAAAATACGGTGCAGGAATATATAAATTTTTAAAAACAGATCTAACAATGCATTGGCCATATTATTAGCCTATATAGCATGACCTTTCCACTCTACACAACGCAGTTTGTTGGTATATGGGAAGAACAGGTGATTATTATAGGTTACACATATTTTGATAACGTTGATTATCTCAAGAGCGCCCGCGCCATCGATGCCACGTTATTTCCCACAGGGTTGCAATATGAGACATTTGTAATCATGCTAGTTTTATAGGCGTTGTTAATCTCACATTACAAACGCTTGATATTCCCTGAGGGAGGAAATGAGACATGAAAGAAAAAGACAAGATGGTCAGAAGAACAATTGAATTGGAAATTGCATGACGACACATGACATTGATGCGCGCGCTCTCACACCACCCGGTTAAATGTGTTAGACAACATTTAATGACAAAAAAAACCTGGAACGTCGCGTGTCCTTTTCAGCATTTTCTGATGTGCCATGGTGGACAATTGTTTCTCCGTCGGAGAAGCCTACTTGGTCCTGCCGTGATGCTGTGTGCAATGCTTCTCAATGGTTGGTCAATGCGCAGTTTGGTTGAATATGACTGTTTTTATTGACGTCACCGCATAGGCTACAGCTTTTTTCTTGTGATTTCCAGAGCCTCATTTCTCCATCGGGAATAAAGATGCGCACCTAGGCTACGAACATCAAAATCTGCATGACATGATATTTGTTTTGTTGTTGCTGATGATTCGAAGTTAATGGGTTTTATTTTAGGTATTGTCAAAGTCTCCAGCCACCCTAGTCATAGATTGTTCTCTCTGCTACCACACGGTAAGCGGTACCGGAGCGCCAAGTCTAGGTCCAAGAGGCTTCTAAACAGCTTCTACCCCCAAGCCATAAGGCTCCTGAACAAATGGCTACCCAGACTATTCGCATTGCCCCTCCCCCCATCTCCACACCACTCTCTGTTGTCATCTATGCATAGTCACTTTAATTAACTCTACCTACATGTACATACTACCTCAACTAACCGGTGCCCCAGCACATTGACTCTGTACCGGCACCCCCCTGGAAATATTGTTATTTTTTACTGCTGCTCTTTAATTACTTGTTACTTTTATCTCTTATTCTTATCCATATTTTTTCAAACTGCACTGTCGGTTAGGGGCTCATAAGCATTTCACACAAGGTCTACACCTGTTGTATTATGTGCATGTGGCTATTAAAATGTTATTTGATTTAAATTCAGGGTGTTCCACGCCAATCCTGTATCCTATGTTGGTTATATATTGATAACCAATAATTGACTAATGTTTTATGCTTCAGCAAATGCAGCATAAAACATAAAGCATCCAATTGATTGATGGGTCACATTAGCTTAGTGCAGAGGCCTGTAGTACTATATGGGTAAAATACATCTAGAGTCCGCGGGAATCAAATCGTTGCGCACTATTACTGGCGCACAAACATTCAGCACCATGGACAGTACAAAATAAACTGCGAAGACTGATCGCGGTCTCAGCACCACAGCCGCTCTGCTCATAATAAGCGAATATTTAACATACTTAGCTGTGTAGGGCTGTGGCTGTACGAAATCCTGCACAATAGACTGCAATGCGTTTTGCTATTGTACGACCCACCTGGCTAACGTTAGCTAGGTTATGAGTTAGGGGTTAGTGTTAAGGTTAGGGGAAGGGTTAGCTAACATGCTAAGTAGTTGAAAAGTTGCTAATTAGCTCAAATACTAAAATTGTCCGTGATGAGATTTGAACTCGCAATTTTTGGGTTGCTAGACCTTCACGTTATATACCCCCACCCATCCAGAACAGGGTGGGCCTTAAGTAACCATCGGTCTTGTATAACAACACCAATCTTACAATATCGTACTAATGACAGTCCCAGATTTACATTTACTATGTTACATCTAGTCTATGAGACCAGGCTGAGATTCTTCAATGAAAGTGCTTCTTAGTCCAAGAAGAAGCCTAATCTGTGTCTGGGAAACCAGCCTATAGGAAATACATTTGAAGATTACTGCAATACTGTTCTCCCTGTAAGTATCCGCTCATACCATGCCCCACCACTAAGATAGTGGAGCCCCACAATAGAAAAAAATAAAAGGTACCTAATGGGAAGACAGGGAGGATATTTATAGTATGTCTCCCAAGTGGACAAATACCTATAGTGTGGAATTGTGATGGCCAAATTGACAGGCATTCCTTGTGTTGAACTATGTCCTCCCCAATCAAAATAATTACAGGAGTAATTCATCAGTTTTAAGGAATACTAAACAATACTAACAACTCTAAGAAAAAAAGATGATAAATGTTCATAAATTAAGATTTATTTGAACTCCTTCAGCAGTAGTTTCATTGTTCTATAACCAAAGGAAATCTTACATTATCAATGAACACCTTTAAAAATATATATATCCACCTCATCCCCGACAAAATTTAGAAACAACTCCAGCCCACCTCTAAAGAAAGCCGAGTATGTATTCACCATTAGGGTATAAGCTTACAGCTGTGTCCCTGCAACTTGTTCATTGGCTAGACTGTCCATTACATCAACACAGACATGAGCACAGAATTCAAAGAAAAGCAGTGGCAGGTGAAATGTTACAGAACTTTCAGGGAGAAATGAATGATATATCACAGCTATGATTTTCTGTCATATAGAATTAGGAATCATGTCAGCTCTATTCATTACATTTCTATCTGCAACATTCTGAATATTTCACTTACTGACTACACCCAAATAGAGCAGAACTATCAAGCTGGGAAGGTCAAAGTTGGGGCAATGGCTGTACAAACATCAATCTTTTATGGATAGTCAGCATTAATATTATTTATTTGTCATTGTCTTAGTCTATACACAGAATGTCCATGGTAAAACATGAGTTTTATTTCACATAAGGCTCAGAAACAAAATGGCTACCGACAGCCTACTATTATTTATAGTGGTAAAGGAGGGGACGTTCGCTCTCTCTGGTTGTCCGAAGACCACTTCATTTTTGGAGCAAAAACCCAATCTGTCATCTGCTGACAGAGCAAACAACTGACCGTCCCCACGTTTGCAGAATTTCACAAAACGCAGAGGTCCACAGCTGTATCAAGAGTATTTTCATAACATTGGTGTGATTTTTCACACTAGTGCTACTGTATTCAAGATCAGTCATCTCACTCAATTATTTTAAATATTTCAAATCAATAATTCTTAGAACCCTTTTGAACAACTCTTCTTTCATCAATGGTATTATGCTACCAATAACATGTTATAGTAACGCAAGCTAGTCATCACTAATGCACATTTCCATTCAATGAACCGGCGAGATCTGAACATGCCATCTTGCAGTGTTCATAGGTACATTACCTAAAATATAAGCAAAGGGAAAAAATACTTTCTCTACATACTGAAAATAAACTCTTCCCTGCTGCTTTTGTTAAGTGTACTTGAATAATTATTTGCATTCATAAAGGAATACTTGCAGAGGGAGTACGGTTCCATGTAGCTTCATAAGCTTTATGTATAATGAACAACAATATAAACGCAACATGTAAAGTGTTAGGTCCATGTTTCATGAGCTGAAATAAAAGATCCCAGAATTGTTCCCTACGCACAAAAAGCTTATTTCTCTCAAATGTCGTGCACAAATGTATTTACATCCCGGTTAGTGAGGATTTCTCCTTTGCCAAGATAATCCATACACCTGAGAGGTGTGGCATATCAAGATGATTAAACAGCATGATCATTACACAGCTGCACATTGTGCTGGGATTAACAAAAGGCCACTTAAATGTGCCATTTTGTCACAACAATGCCACATCTCTCAAGTTAAGGGAACATGCTGACTGCAGGAATGTCCACCAGAGCTGTTGCCAGAGATTTAAATATGAATTTCTCTACCATAAGCCACCTCAAACGTAATTTTAGAGAATTTGGCTGTACTTCCAACCGGCCCTCACAACCGCAGACCATGTGTAACCACACACGTACGCCCAGGACCTCCACATCCGGCTTCTTCACATGTGGGAAGACCTGAGACCAGCCACCTGATGAAACTGAAGAGTATGTAAGTAATAAAGCCCTTGTGGGTAAAGATTCATTCTGATTGGCTGGACCTGGCTCCCCAGTGGGTGTGCTTATGTCCTCCCAGGCCCACATTTCCCAGACAGGTGAAATCCATATATTAGGGCCTAATTTATTTATTTCAATTGACTGAGTACCTTATATGAACTGTAACTCAGTAAACTGTTGAAATTGTTGCATTAATATTTTTGTTCAGTATATAACTGCTTATTGATACTGGTCCGTTTGAATAGTCAAAAGACATGATTTTTCAACTGACTTGTTTTTTTGTTCTTGTGGAAAGATTAATAAAAGTCAACACGAGAACTATATTCAAAAGGTAACTGTACAGCTACAGTGTGTGAAACGCACCACGACCAAGTCCAATTTCAGAACTTCCGTGCTTTGAGCCCAGTTCACTGCCACACCAGGTGTGCCACTGTCTCTAATACCTCTGTGCTTTCGAACAAACACTTCGTAACATTGGTAACGGCATGGTCAAATCAACATGGAAAGAAGTGGAACTAAATAAATCACTGTCCCAGCACGTGTCTGTTGCTTATGTAGTTCTGTCCTTGAGCTGTTCTTGTCTATTAATGTTCTGTATTATGTCATGTTTCATGTGGACCCCAGGAAGAGTAGCTGCTGCTATCATAACAGCTAATAAGGATCCTGATAAATGACCAAAAAGGACTAAGCTACAGTAAGACTTGTTCAGATGAGTTGGAGAGGATGGGAGACAGCGGGAGGCAGAGGTCGGCTTGGCTATCCTCCAAACCCCATTTCTCTAGTTGCTTCTTGCAGTCGCACGACTTTCCCTGCGTAGATCCGTAGTGTTATAGAATCTCCAGGTCGACGTGCCGTACCTCTGGGTTGCGTTGCTGTGGAGTGACAAAGAAACAGGATGCATTAGATCTTCCACAAAAGTATTAAATGAATGGCAGCCATCAACTTGGATGACAATGTATAAGAGTACAGTATGCATTAGAGTTCATATTTGTGGTTTTGATCACCAAATAACAATTAATACAAGATGTCTCAGGTGAAATATTGCTGAGCTGTACTTAACAAGCCCCACAAGCTGCAACAGTGTACTCAGGCCTGTTTGGTTCTGAATCCCTAACCTTTTCCCTGAACTGTGCACTTCCTTACCCTCCTTTATTAATGGATTGGTTCTTCATGAATTGATTCGATGTATGCATGTGCTCGAGGGAGTTCACAATATTTCTTACACCAATCCAGTACTTTTTAAATTCACAACGGGGATTGAACGTGTGCACACTGGGGGAGAATGGAACAGAGAATGGAACAGAGAATGGGAGTGTAGCTCCTCTCTACCTTGAGCTCTTTCTCCAGGCGGTCCACCTCGGCCCCTAGGGTGTCAATGATGTTCTCGCCGTGCTTCAGCATAAAGTTCTCCAGCTCATCAGTGGTCTTCACCTGCTGGATGTCCTACAAGCCACAACAAAGACACACACGACTAGATAATCATAGCTTGTGCTGTTACATTCAGGGAGTCGTGTCATTAAGCAATATTCATTCACTTTTTATTTTGTTTAAAGTATTAAATCAGTTTGAAACAAAGACTAATTTCCCCAGCCCCATCCCTTGGCTGTATACCAAAACAAGTGGAAGTGCTACTGCTTGGCTGAAAAACATATCTCAGATTGCAGCTTTAAAAGGATTGTACAAAGGCTACCAACGCAGATCATCAACCCCAGTAATCCAGGCATCCAACTTTCCAAAGCAGAAGGAAAGCTAAAAAGCTATGGTGAAAAACAGTCTCCTTGTTAGCGTCAGCCTTACGTTGAGGATCTGTTCGATGTCCTGCTTCTCCAGGTAGGAACGGGTCACCACCCGCCCGTCAAAGTCCACCTCCGCCTTGAAGCGCACTTTACTCAGCCCCAGGTCTGTGGCCTTCACATCGTGGATCGCCCTGGTCACAGTAAAGACAAAGTGGGGGTTAAATAGCACAAATTTAAAAAAATAAATAGGGACCACAGGTGTAAATGAGCTAAGAAGCTAACTCTTGTGCAATATTTATTTTGTGCAAGGTCACTGACAAACCATAACATGAACACATTAAGAACATATCTGGGGCTGCATATATCAAGCATCTCAGAGTAGGAGTACAGATGTGGGATCAAGTCCCCCTCTGTCATTGCAATCTTATTAATTTTGATCTTAAATCAGCTCTCTTTCTCTGGCCATGGCTCCAGCAGACCTGCTCTGACTTTTCAGCTTGTATTTACATAACGGCTAACTATTAACAACTTCACACAAAGCAACAGTCTTGAATGCTGCAGAGGTTGTTGTTTCTGCTCGCCACAAGTCTTTTGTGTCACACTCCTGATGGAAACACCACAACGCTAGAGCTGACAGTAAGGTAAAACACTGGCGGCCCACTGCTGTAGGGGTAAGTCTCAATGGAAAAGCACCAAGTGAGTCCACGGGGCAACTTCACAGCTTTACATAAAGCCCCATTGGCAAATTGGCAACACTTCCCTCCCGGACCTCCTGTACAGCAAAGCATGTACAAGTGCAATAAATACTTTATGATGGATGCTTTGGAACAGCATGATCCTGGACCATGGTTTCCCAAACTCGGTCCTGGGGCCTCCCAGGGGGTAAGTTTTGGTTTTTGCCCGAGCAATACACAGCTGAATCAAATAATCAAAGCTTGATGAGGTGGTTATTTGAAATCAGTGCTAGGGCAAAAACATGCACCCAGGGGAGTTTGTGAAACCCTGTCCTGGACTATAATGTCAGTGCTGAGAGCTGAGGCCTGGATCGTGTGGGGACCATGACAGAAGACGTTTTAGAAAGCTTTGAGGTCGAAAATTACAATTAGTAGGCCTACTTCTTTTGGTTGTCCTACCCTGTTTTAGTCTGTTTTTTTCCCATTCAGTACTTTATGAGCGCAACCCTGGTACAGGGACAGAGGCAAGGTCATAATGGAAACTAAAATGAGCATTTCTCAGAGAAAACTCCAGGTAGTCCCTACCTGCTTGCATTTAGTTTTGTGGTTAATAAACAACTGTGGGACAGGGGCCATTGAGGCCTGGGGGGGCCGCTCCAAGGTGAAGATTCCCCTCCCCTAAGCCAGATCAGCATCCAACAGGGCTACTGACCTGACGGCGGGGTCGTTCTCCAGGAACTCTGTGAGCTTCTGGACGTGCTCGGCCTGGATGGAGCGTCCCAGCAGGGCCTCAGTGTTGGTGTAGATGAGGAAGGCGGACACAGCACCCAGGAGGGTTCCCACACCCAGAGAGCCCAGGCTATCGTACAGTGGGTTACCTGGCACGATGAGAAAATAAACAAAATATATATATAAAAAATATTTTAAAAAGAGTTGGTCTATGTCCCAAATGGTACCCTATACAGTGTTGCGGTCTGACTATGGACGCGTTCCAGGTCATCTTTACTGCATTTGAAGGCTACATAGGATGTTAGTACTATGTACAGATTTCAGACTCAGAACACACAGCATTGGTTTACTGGTAATATAAAGTCTGACTGTCCAGAGTTCAGACAGCTGGGTAACTGGTGACCTCAAGTTGTACAAAGTTGTCCTACTGGAATGACATGTGTGAACGCCTGTATGAGTGGGGAATGTATAGGTGGGGGATGTATGCGTGGGGGAATGAATAGGGTCTCGGAGTAGGTGTGTGTGTACCTGTGAGCGAGGTGAGCCCCATGCAGCTTGAGGCCATGATCACTCCCAGTACGGCAGCAGAGTCTTCCAGCAGCACCACGTTAGTGCTGGGGTCTCGGCTCTGCATTACTGCTCATCAAAACATACTGCCTTACTAATCACAACAATAACTACTGATGCACATACAGTACCAGTCAAAAGATTGGACATGCCAAATCATTCAAGGGTTTATTTTTTACATTGTAGAATAAGTGAAAACATCAAAACTAGAGGTCGACCGATTAATCGGAATGGCCAATTAATTAGGACCAATTTCAAGTTTTCATAACAATCGGAAATCATTATTTTTGGGCGCCGATTTGCAGATTAAATGTTTATTTATATATACACACCTTTATTTAACTAGGCAAGTCAGTTAGAAACACATTCTTATTTTCAATGACTGCCTAGGAACGGTGGGTTAACTGCCTTGTTCAGGGGCAGAACGACATATTTTCACCTTGTCAGCTCGGGGGACCCAATCTTGCAACCTTACAGTTAACTAGTCCAACACAGTAACGACCTGCCTCTCTCGTTGCACTCCACAAGGAGACTGCCTGTTACTCGAATGCAGTAAGCCAAGGTAAGTTGCTAGCTAGAATTAAGCCTATCTTATAAAAAAACAATCAATCATAATCACTAGTTACCTACACATGGGTGATGATATTACTAGATATTATCTAGCGTGTCCTGCATTGCATATAATCTGACTGAGCATACAAGTATCTGACTGAGCGGTGGTAGGCAGAAGCAGGAGCGTAAACATTCATTCAAACAGCACTTTGTTGCGTTTTGCCAGCAGCTCTTCGTTGTGCGTCAAGCATTGCACTGTTTATGACTTCAAGCCTATCAACTCCCGAGATGAGGCTCGTGTAACCGAAGTGAAATGGCTAGCTAGTTAGCACGCGCTAATTGTTGTTGTGTTGCTGGTTCGAGCCCAGGGAGGAGTGAGGAGAGGGACGGAAGCTATACTGTTACACTGGCAATACTAAAGTGCCTATAAGAATATCCAATTCTTACATAGCACATATTGCACTTTTACTTTCTTCTCCAACACTTTGTTTTTGCATTATTTGAACCAAATTGAACATGTTTCATTATTTACTTGAAGCTAAATTGATTTTATTGATGTATTATATTAAGTTAAAATAAGTGTTCATTCAGTATTGTAATTGTCATTTTTACAAATACATTAAAAAAAAATAGGCAAATTAATCGGTCTAGGTTTTTTTTGGCCCTCCAATAAATCGGTATTAAAATCATAATCGGTCGACCTCTAATCAAAACTATGAAATAACACACGGAATCATGTACAGTCGTCGTGGCCTAAAGTTTTGAGAATGACACAAATATGAATTTTCAAAGTCTGCTGCCTTAGATTGTCTGACCAGCAATTTGCATATACTCCAGAATGTTATGAAAAGTGATCAGATGAATTTCAAAGTCCCTCTTTGCCATGCAAATTAACTGAATCCCCCCAAAACATTTCCACTGCATTTCAGCCCTGCGACAAAAGGACCAGCTGACATCATGTCAGTGATTCTCTCGTTAACACAGGTGTGAGTGTTGATGAGGAACAGGGCTGGAGATCACTCTGGCATGCTGATTGAGTTCGAATAATAGACTGGAAGCTTCAAAGGGAGGGTGGTGCTTGGAATCATTGTTCTTCCTCTGTCAATCATGGTTACCTGCAAGGATACATATGCCGTCATCATCGTTTTGCACAAAAAAGGGCTTCACAGGCCCTTTGCTATTGCTGCCAGTAAAATTGCACCTAAATCAACCATTTATCGGATCATCAAGAACTTCAAGGAGAGCGGTTCAATTGTTGTGAAGAAGGCTTCAGGGCGCCCAAGAAAGTCCAGCAAGCACCAGGACCATCTCCTAAAGTTGATTCAGCTGCGGGATCGGGGAACCACCAGTACAGCGCTTGTTCAGGAATGGCAGCAGGCAGGTGTGAGTGCATCTGCACGCACAGTGAGGCGAAGACTTTTGCAGGATGGCCTGGTGTCAAGAAGGTAGCAAAGAAGCCACTTCTCTCCAGGGAAAACATCAGGGACAGACTGATATTCTGCAAAAGGTATAGGGATTGGACTGCTGGGGACTGGGGTAAAGTCATTCTCTCTGATGAATCCCCATTCCGATTGTTTGGGGCATCCGGAAAAGAGCTTGTCCGAAGAAGACAAGGTGAGCGCTACCATTAGTCCTGTGTCATGCCAACAGTAAAGCATCCCGAGACCATTCATGTGTGGGGTTGCTTCTCAGCCAAGGGAGTGGGCTCACTCACAATTTTGCCTAAGAACACAGCCATGAAAAGAATGGTACCAACACATATTCCGAGAGCAACATCTTCCAACCATCCAGGAACAGTTTGGTGACGAACAATGCCTTTTCCAGGATGGAGCACCTTGCCATAAGGCAAAAGTGATAACTAAGTGGCTCGGGGAACAAAACATTGATATTTGGGTCCATGGCCAGGAAACTCCCCAGACCTTAATCCCATTAAGAACTTGTGGTCAATCTTCAAGAGGCGGGTGGACAAACAAAACCCCACAAATTCTGACAAATTGGGCTGCCATCAGTCAGAATGTGGCCCAGAAGTTAATTGACAGCATGCCAGGGCGGATTGCAGAGGTCTTGAAAAAAAAGGGTCAACACATCAAATATAGACTCTTTGCATCACCTTCATGTAATTGTCAATAAAAGCCTTTGACACTTATGAAATGCTTGTAATTATACTTCAGTATTCCATAGTAACAGCTGACAAAAATATCTAAAGACACTGAAGCAGCAAACTTTGTGGAAATTAATATTTGTGTCATTCTCAAAACTTTTGGCCACAACTGTATATAGTAACCAAAAAAAAAAAGTGTTAAAACAAATCAAAATATATTTTATATTCTTCAAAGTGAGCCACCCTTTGCCTTGACAGCTTTGCACACTCATGGCATTCTCTCAACCATCTTCACCTGGAATACTTTACCGACAGTCTTGGAGTTCTCACATATGCTGAATACTTGTTGGCTGCTTTTCCTTCACTCTGCGGTCCAACTCATCCCAAACCATCTCAATTGGGTTGAGGATGGGTGATTGTGGAGGCCAGATCATCTGATGCAGCACTCCACTCCTTAGTCAAATAGCCTTTACACAGCCTGAAGGTGTATTTGGTCACTGTCCTGTTGAAAAACAAATGACGGTCCCACTAAGCGCAAACCAGAGGGGGTGGAGTATCGCGGTGGTTGTCATGCTGGTTAAGTGTGCCTTGAATTCTAAATAAATCCCAGACTGTCACCATCACACCTCCATGGTTCATGGTGGGAACCACACATTCGGAGATCATTCATACACCTACTCGTCGTCTCACAAAGACATGGTGGTTGGAACCAAAAATCTCAAATTTGGACTCATACCAAAGGACTGATTTCCACCGATCGAATGTCCATTGCTCGTGTTTCTTTTCCCAAGCAAGTCTTCTTATTGGTGTCCTTTAGTGGTTTCTTTGTAGTAATTCAACCATGAAGACACGATTTACACAGTCTCCTCTGAACAGTTTAGTCTGTTACTTGAAGCATTCATTTGGGCTGCAATCTGAGGTGCAGTTAACTCTAATGAACATATCCTCTGCAGCAGAGGTAATTCTGGGTCTTCCTTTCCTGTGGCGGTCCTCATGAGAACCAGTTTCATCATAGTGCTTGATGGTTAACTACACTTAAAGAAACTTTCAAAGTTCTTGACATTTTCTGGATAGATGGACCATGAGCAGTAGATAATTTAAAAAAAGCATTGTCCCTGCCCCCGTTTCAGTGAAAAGCTAAGGGTTGGGGCTGGAGTAATGTAACCAATCAAATTCGTAGACAGCCATGAATGCAAGGACTGACCATCCATGATATTCCAATTATAGTTTAAACCATGTTGAGGGGATACAGTGTTTCTTACATTTATTTTGTGTAAAAATGTTTGGAGTAAACAAGCTTATATTTTGGGTTCTGGTGGGGTATGACAGTTGAAAGAAGCTCATGAGGCATTTAGAAGTTATATTCTTCATGAATCAATGGGTATATATTTATAAGTCCAAAAATGGATGTGGTAACTGCTGGTTGCCCCTTTAATGTTAGGGGTCATGTAAGAATTCTGGGTAGATTAGCATTTGGGTGATACTCAAGTCATTGATGCATACATCAAATAAAAAGGTAACAAAACACATTAATATTGTACAAACCATATTCGTAGAAGGACACTCCTTGCTGGCCAGCACTCTTTTTGATCTCATTGATGGCCACTAGCAGTGTTGCTGAGATGGGAGGGAGGGAGAAGAAATATTACTGTCATAGGTTCCATAGAACAGTCACAGTGCACCTTCCCAGTCAATACATATAGTGCATTACATTCATTATAAATAAATATACACATCAGGGGCTATCAAGCATCTCAGTTTAGGGCCTCCCGGGTGGCGCAGTGGTCTAGGGCACTGCCTCGCAGCGCTAGCTGTGCCACCAGAGACTCTGGGTTTGCACCGAGGCTCTGTCGCAGCCGGCCGCGACCGGGAAGTCCGTGGGGCGACGCACAATTGGCCTAGTGTCGTCCGGGATAGGGAGGGTTTGGCCGGTAGGGATATTGTCTCATCGAGCACCAGCGACTCCTGCGGCAGGCCGGGCGCAGTGCACGCTAACCAAGGTCGCCAGGTTTCCTCCGACACATTGTTGCGGCTGGCTTCCAGGTTTGATGCGCTCTGTGTTAAGAAGCAGTGCGGCTTCAACCTTGATCTCTCCCGAGCCCGTACGGGAGTTGTAGCGATGAGACAAGATAGTAATTACTAACCACAAAATTGGAAAAAAAAAAAAAAATGGGGCAAAATATATTTAAATAAAAAGCATCTCAGAGTAGGAGTGTTGATCTAAGATCAGCCCCCCATCCAGATAATCTTATTCTTTGTGATCTAAAAGACAAAAACTGAACCCAAGTCAGCAATCCTACTCGGAGATGCTTGCTAGCACGCATTGGATGTAATGCAGTAGATGTGTTGAATGGGAAGGTGCACTGAAATTCTACACTTGTTAAATATGGCCCCAGAGGGTGATGGTAACATCAGATCATAACCTACCTCCTTCTGAAACCAGAGATCCTGCCAAGATACAGTAAGCCTGCAAGAGACAAAAACACAAACCAACTATTAAGAGGGACGGTGCCCCAAAATCACAGTCCATTATAGTGACTCAGTAAGACTATGTGAATGTTTGATATAGGGTACATAGCGATCGGATTGTGCAGAATCACTGTACACATTTTGCATCCCAAACAGCCACTTATTTATGTGTGATCAAAATGAGCGATTCTGCACATGGTCATGCCCAAAGTGATCCCTCAGCCGAGGTAACAATAAGGCCACCACTCACCCAAAGCAGAGACTCGATTGGCTGTGGGTGCAGCAGTCCCATGATGCCATGGTACCAGGAGAGACCCGCCCCCATCATGAAGATACCTACGCCACTGATGAGAGAGGCGATGTAGCGCATGTTTGAGAAACCGTACCTTAAATCAGGGAAGAAAAACAGAGTTTGTTTTATATCTGCACTCAACCCCCTCCGGAAGACAGACACCACAGATGCGTTGAAGCAGAGGGTGAACTGAGACAGTAACACCATAAGTATAATTAACGGTAGTGTGCTCCTCACGGGTGGACAGCGTCAGGGTTGCGGACAGACTGGCTGATGCCGATTGCAAGAAGAGCCTGCAGGAGAGAGTGATAGGTGTTAACAGAACCTGCTGCCTTTCCACAATATACTGTATAGAAGACCGTTTACGATTACTATGATACATTTCAACTAACCATGGCTACTGGCGTTATCTACTGCAAACAGAGATGGGACCAATTATATTAATAAATAATTCTAACTTATCCCTAATTACAATATAAGGGCATGTGACAACATGTGAACTTATTGGTAGCCAGTGGATGGCGGGTGCATCCCAACAATATCTCCTTTCTCCTGGAGTGTGCACTTGTACACTACTCCCCACACATCTGAAAGCAGTGGATTGACTGAGGCATGGGATTGTGAGAAGTTTCTACAATATTTCCAATACCAGACATTTCCTTTCAAATCAGCGAAGGGAAGTGACCAAATGCACCCTGTGAGAAGGAGAGATAATTTGGACATAGCCACGGTATCTGACCTGGTTGCAGGTGTCAGCCAGGGAGTGAATGGCCTCTGAGAACATGCTGGCTGATCCAGTGTACACCCAAGCCAGGAGCTTGAAGAAGAAATTCAGTCCATTACTGAGGGCAGAGAAAAACAAAATCAACCTTACAACGTATAAACATCAAGAAAATAATAGTTCTCAAACAGGGCAGCTAAAGGGTCACCCTGTCTTATAAACCTGCAATATAATTCAAAGGGTGGTTGCCAGTGTTTGTAACATTTTTTGTTCGACTACCTTTTCTTTGCATGATCGAGCATATTTTCCAACTGAATGTATCAACGCGTTTGATAGTGGCTGTAGGCAGACAGAGTTAAAGCTAGAATTCTTAATTGAAATGATAAAGCAGTCACTCTGCCCGTTTCAGTAAAAAGCTGAGGAATGGGCCTGGAGAAATGTAACCACTGAAATTCATAGACCGAGCTATGGATGCAAGGACTGACCACCCATGACAGCGCAATAATAGTTTTAACCATGTTGTGAGGCTATACAGTGCGTTTACATTTACAAACATTGGAGTAAAACCAGGTAATATTTTGGGTTCTGAAGGGGTAAAAACAGTTGAACTAAACTCATTTAAAGCTAAGTATATCCTTCAAGAATCAAATGGGAATATATTTAATTCATTTCCAAGTTTAAAGAAAATTGATGTAGCAACTGCAGATTGCCCCTTTAAGACCCATACCGTGTCTTGTAAATGAATTACGCTAACTCCTGTACTTCCTGCCTGACATGGGGGTCAATCTGAAAAGACCTAGTGGAGTCCCTCATGTGACTGCTAACTCAATAGCCCAACAGTGTCTGGTGTAAGAACCTACCCCTGAACAACTTGTACTTTACTTACATTTGAATCCCTGGATGAAGAAATTGAATTTGTAACTACATTAAAGCATTTCTGGCATGCATAAGAATAATAAGCCATTTCTGTGTTGTTTTTATGAGTTTTCATGACTCAACTTCACAGTAGGGTAAAAAACAAACAGAGTAATGATACTATGCCGGGAGGGGAAAACAGATGAGGAAAAGGAGACTTACATGCATATGGCCACCATCACCACCTTCCCCGGCCCTTGTGAAAATGTTGCCCTCTTGCTGCCTGATCGGGGCTACATGACATGAGAAGAAGGGAGATCAAGCCTACTGGAGACATTTCACCTATATCAGACTTATTCTAGGAAAAACACTCGGGTCAATTCCATTTTTATTCAATTCTGGAAAAAACAAAACAATTTTTAATCATTTTTTAAAATCAAATTCACTTTTGAAACCTAGGTTAATGTAGAATTGACCCTTTCAGCTAAATGGTACAAAAAAAAAGTAATCAAGACATATTAATGCAAAAACACATCTTTCGTTTTACCATAAGAGCCCTTCATACAGGCTACAGTTGCCAGCTAAATCAAAGTGAACATATTTAGATGATATTCTAGCACATAAGCACATTATAGAATGCACCATCACATGCTAGGGGGGTGCATTATTTTCCTGTAAAGGAGTCCGGCACTATACAGAGGCACTGTGTCAATGACAGTCGGTGTGAATGACATTGTCATGTAATGCAGTGGTAAAGGGCTTTGTGGATTAAATAACCCCACACAGGGTCAAAGGTCACGTGAAGGACATTGACAGCTCTGGTTTTGGGTAGCGGCCAGCAGGACATGTAACTACTGTACTGTGGCCATTTCTTTGTCTATCATATGCAGTCTGGTCAGGAGATCCTGGCTGTACATCCATTTAGTTGTGGCTAGTATAGCTAAAAAAATAACATGGCTAATATAGTAGAAATTGTAGATAGTTGCGTTTCTATCCTCAAGATATCTTGGTAGATCTACCCAAATGACCACCAGAACATTTTTGGTCAAAGTGTGTAATATGGATACATTTGCTCTTTTAATATTAGCTAAGCTTGAGGGCATTCCATAGGGAACATCACCACACTGCTTCAGGTCACTTAGGGCCGAAACTCACCTTCGTGTTTCCCCAGAAATCTTTGTACTCCTTTAGCAACTGCTGATTCCGGAAAATATCTGAATGACACAATAAAAAGGGGTGAGGAGACCTCAAACAGACCGTGTGCAAGCTTGTAGGAAACAGACACTCAGTGATTCCTCTCAAGAACACTAAAGAACCAGGCAGCTATCTGAGCTTAAGCCCAGGTCATATTCATTAAGGGAATGCAATTGTAAATGGGACAGAAAACTTAAAATGAGCCTTCTCGCCCCTCCCCATTTCAAGTCAGTTTTCTTCAATCTGTTGCCTAATGAATACAACCCATTAGAGACTAGGCAGGGTTACAAAAATAAAACAAAGCATATCATAAACAGCGCAAGTCTATACATCCTTCCGATTAATGTACAGTTAAGTCACAGAATGTGTTTGCAGGGTGGAGGACACCTACTATCTTCGTACTCTCTCTCCTCCACTTTCCTGAGTTTCCGCTCTCTGTCAAGGGCTTCAGGACTTCCCCACACATCTAGAGCTCTGGAAGTCAGATTAAAAGAACTGCTTGATGGAAAGTTTTCGTATTGTATACAATATGGTCTACCTAATAGCATCACATTGGCATAAGGTTGCCAATGTGCTGGTCAACTGTAAAGTGCATGATTCCAACACTTGATATCTATTTTGGTGCTGCCAACACTTGCTTTTTAATGACATGATTTTATGAGTAGTAAGGAATGTAAAATGTACTAACTTGACTTCCACGTCTGATCGCAGGAATACAGTGAAAGCCTCGGTGTCGTCGTGGGGGCTGCGTCGACGGATCTTTCTTAGCTGCACCAGGTCACTGAGGTCACACGAGAGAGAGAGATGGACAGACTAACAGTCAGTGGGCTGAGTATATTAAGAGTATTTGCATCAATGACTGAGTCACGGGCATGTTAACGTCCCATAATGTGATAATCACAACAGTGTGTTTCCCATTAGCTCAGTGGACGCTTGTAATGCTAAGCAGCACTGGTATGCCTGGAATTCACTGGTTACAGAAAAGGATGTCTACAACTTCCTTCAGTGTACATTACCAAAGCACCAACAGAAAACATTCAAGATAACAATCCTTTTGCCTTGATTGACTTGCCCTGTATCCAGTCATGCTTCAATGTCTCAATTCACAGTTGTAGAGGGTTTACCTTGGCTTGAGACAGAACTCGTTCATAGCTCTCACTGCAGTGATAAAGTTGTTCTGGGTGTACTTGGATCCATAGTCCCTCTTCTTAAGGACAGCCCGCACTTTCACTTGAATTGTCTCCATTTTTGTCAGACCTTGTGGGGTTACTGAACCTGAGATAAAATAAAAATATATTATACAACAGTGGCGATGAATTTCCCAATTAAAATAAGAGTAGCTAAGAACATAACTCAACACAATAACTGAAGACGTAATGTCTACTTACCAGAAGTACTTCCAGCTGCTTTAGGGGTTAGGGTCAAGCATGTTTCAACAACATTCTAAAGATATTTTGCGATCTTGTCTCAACGCTGCAACTCCCCAACGGGTTCGGGAGAGGCAAAGGTGGAGTCAAGCGTCCTTCAAAACATGACCTGCCTAATTGCGCTCCTTAATACCCACCAGCCAGCCACACCAATGTGTCGGAGGAAACACCGTTCAACTGGCGACCGGGGAACAGCCCGCAGACATCCGGCCAGCTACAAGGAGTCGCTAGAGCATGATGAGTCAAGTAAAGCCCTACCGGCCAAACCCTCCCCTAATCCGAATGACGCTGGGCCTATTGTGTGCCTATGGGACTCCCAGTCACGGCACAGCCCGGGAATGAACCTGGGTCTGTAGTAACGCCTCTAGTGATGCAGTGCCTAGACGGCTGCGCCACTCGGGAGGCCAAGACATACTTTTCATTCCTATTTTGATGTAGCAAGACTTCAAGGAGAGAGACTTCCCTGTTCTTACACCTCAACAGAATACTGGGGTGTATTAATTAGTGGCACAGTAGCTAAATGTTTTATCAACAGGTGGAAACAAGTTTGCTTCCGTTTGGTTCCTAGTGAACACACCCATGTATGTATTGCCAACACAGGACAAACAGTGGCTCTTACCTGGGGAGTCTGAATAGGCTTGTGCTGCCCCAGCCAGCACCTTCTCCGTAGTAGGTGGTCCTTGTGTCGGAGGAGGAGAGGGGCCATCCTTATTGCTGCCTGAGGTACAATAGTACTGGACCTGGCCTGTTGCTAGAGAGGCTACACGGAAGTCATGGCTGAACCACAGATTGTGCATCCCTACCTTGTGCCACCCTGTAGGGAAAAGTGTGCGTGTGTTAGCTATAACATGTTTATTCCATAGGCCCACAACACACACACTTAGAGTTGACAAAGAGTGTGATGCATAAAACAGTGCATTGACTTGAACATGTGAGCCTCACCGTGGCATGGTCGGGCAACCCTGGGGGTTCGTTGTGACAGTGGGGCTCTTTGCTGCAGGTAGACCCTGCAGAGGACTTGCCATGGTCTCTGTGCCAGGCCGGTGAACATCCTCGCCGTTGCGGGGCTTCGTATAGCAATGCTGGAACTTGCTGTTTGAGTGATCACAAGACAGCACTGTCAGTGAGCATCGGTTGAGAGCGGCCAAACAACTGGCATCACACACCTCGTTAGCTAGCTAATTTCATAGCCATATACGTTGGGTTAAAATGATAAAAACCGACTCTCCTCCCAAAGATTACATCATGATGTAACTACCATCTAGAATACTCTGGACCTGGCTGTAACGTTAGTTAGCTAATACCGCCTCATATCAGCTAGCTACAATAACAGTAACACAGTTCCAAATTATCTGACCGGCTAGTAAAGCTAGTTCTTGGCTAACTAGGTTAACAGGCAGAAGTTCAAATGACACATAACTTGACATTGCATTGACAGCGTCTTATAAACCTGGCCAATCAGTACTATCAATTCATAAAAACGGATGGATACTTCGCAGTCTGCGCGCTAACTCGATCTTGGCAAGCCAGATAAAGCCAGCCAGTGCCATCGTCGGACGCCGGTGCGACACCACCAAACAGGTTTGGAAAAACTAGCTAGCTAGCTAGCTAGCTAAAGTAAAGCGTCTTCCTACGTATACAGTGCACGTTTTTTGTTGTTGTCAGAAAGTCAGTCAATACATGTTGATTTATTTCAGGACGGCCTTACCTTGTTGTGTTACATTTGCTCCGCATATCTCAGATCATTTTGAGTTCCGTGCACCTGTTAGCTACTGACACAAAGGTCGCGTCCACTGCTCAAACGTTGCACGTATTAACCGATGGTTGCGTTCTACGTCATCGACGGTGTCATCGACTGACAGATTGCTATGAGACGAGATCGAAATTGACGAGAAAAATGGGGTAAAATACAACAGCAAAAATGATGTGCTTAGCTGATACGTTAAATACCTATCCAAACTTTGCATGATCTGGCAGGCGTCAGCAACGCCTGGGCAACACACAAAAATAGAGTGACGCTACTCTCGTGAGAGTATGATGGTTTCCACGAAATTGTAGTTGCCTGTTATCGCGATGATTTTTTTATTAATTTAACTGGGCAAGTCAGTTAAAAGAACAAATTCTCATTTACAATGAAGGCCTACACCGGCCAAACCCGGAAGACGCTGAACCAACTGTGCGCCGCCCTATGGAACTCCCAATCACGGCCAGTTGTGATACAGCCTAGAATCGAACCAGTGTGTCTGTAGTGACGCCTCAACCACTGAGATGCAGTGCCCTGGACCGATGCGCCACTCGGGAGCCCAAATGTGTTTCAATCGCGCTATCCTGTGTATGTAACAATAAATAAATAAATAATGATGTAACTATCAAATAATCTACCCAAGGCCTAAAATGCTGGTAGATTGACTATTCCACCAGCCACCTTTTTCATTTTTAATTTAATTTTACCTTTATTTAACCAGGCAAGTCAGTTTAGAACAAATTCTTATTTTCAATGACGGCCTAGGAACAGTGGGTTAACTGCCTGTTCAGGGGCAGAACGACAGATTTGTACCTTGTCGGCTCGGGGATTTGAACCTTCCCTTCCGGTTACTAGTCTAGCGCTCTAACCACTAGGCTACCTTGGTGGGTGGTCAGGGGTTCACAGTGAAAGCATTTTACTCGCATTTGTGAATAAAACAAATAGTAAAGTATGCTTACATTTTTAGTGAAAAATATTTCTGACGTTATGTTTCATAGCTGGTAAATTAATCTGAGTCAAAGAACTACAAATCCTATTCCACCTCGCGCTGCAACACTGCCTTGTAGGGGTCTGTGCGTACATACAGCTGAGTGAGTGAAATAGGCATTCAAGTTGGTCTAATTAACTTGAAACGAAAGTCTACTGAAGTAAGACTTTGTGCTTGTGTTTCTTGGTTATTTCCATTGTTTTGTTCACAAAATAGATTGTTCAACGTTCGAAATTCAACTGCTAGGAAAGAGAAATTTTTCCGCTAGTCAGACTCAATCTCACAGGCACAAACATGAATCAAAACCCGTTACCACGGTAACCTCCGCACTTAAAGGGGCAGGTGAACATTTGTCTCCTAATAATTTGGTTAAAAATAAATGCAATAATATACCAAATTACTTATTAGTAATACATTTGTTTTAGAAACATTACAAAAATGCTCATCCATTTTTGTGTTTTGTTGGGTGTAATTCTAGCAGGAAACAAATATCTTCTATGGTAATAAAAAAAAAACGAATCTACCTGCCACAGTGGCTGGTGGACCAAAGAGTACATTTTAGGCCCTGCATCTACCATAAAGGCATACATTGGTTAAAGATAGTTAATTCAACATGGAAAGCGTACCAAATTCCAAAATAAATTGTAAGCAAAAACTAGTGCTAAAAATTGGCATTAAAAAGGTGTCAAAGAAGTCGAAAATAAAACATGATACAATACTTAAGAAAAGACTGCAGGTTTATTCAATGTGTATTACAATACAGTAGTGAAATTGCGACCTAGTAATTGGGGGCAGTGTTTGCAGCGTTCTAAAACAATGACTGACAATCAGGGTTTCACATACACTAGGAGAGTTATCATTACTCCCAACGCAATGACTTGACAACAATGCCTGTAGAAGATCCCCCACTTCCATTTCACAGTCATGAGAAAAATCTTGCATGTTTAATAAATTGATAAGCAATGCTTAAACACCAACAGTACAGATGAAGAAAGCAGTAACTTCATTGTCTTGGTCCATCTAGGCATTTTCAAAAATATTCATACGAGGTGCACAAAAGAAGTTACTTAAATGAAAGAAAATGGAAGTAGAGAGCTGTTATTGAACATTGTGTTGTCAAGCCCTTGCAAAAGAAGACGTTTGAGCCACTTGTTTCCTGGTATAGTGATTCTCGCTGGTGCTGTATAGGAAATTAAGGATCGTCTAGATGTTTGCATTGTTAACGCATCGTAACAAACTCCTCGGACGATGTGGGGTGAATGGCAATAGTCTTGTCAAAGTCTGCTTTAGTTGCCCCCATCTTGATGGCTACTGCGAAGCCTTGCAACATCTCATCACAGCCAATTCCCTGCATATGAAGGCCCACCACCTGGGGGAGAAAGATATGTAATTTTTGTTAGATTGAGGCAGGCTAAACATGCTGGCATGAATGGTTTGCTCAATGAGCTCAATATTGAGGGGTCTAGGGTAGTGTTCTTCAATCCCGGGTTGTGTTCATTAGGGCATGAAATGTAGAATTCAAAATGTATCGCAGCGGAAAAATAAAATTATAGTTTCCTATTGGATCGAGTCCCATAGGGCGGAACACAACTGGCCCAGCATCGTTCGGGTTTGGACGGTGTAGGCCATCATTGTAATTAATAATTTGTTCTTAACTGACTTGCCTAGTGAAATAAAGGTAAAATAAATACAAAAATTGACAAAAAATTGACAATTTTACAAAAAAGTCCCGCCCTGTTTCAGTCTCTTCCGTTTGGTGCCAAATGAACAAAGATTAATTCAAACCCATCTATGAACACACCTACTTCATCAAATCAAGGGCTTCATTAGTTGATCAAGGGCCAGATTCAAATCAGATCCGCTTTAGGCAAAAACCGTACAGCTGATGTTTTGACGGTTTTGGAGGTGGAACTGCGTAAGAGCTGTCAAATCCACAATGGTTCCCGGCTTTTCACCTAAAGCGGACATTGCAATTGTCTGCACAGAGTCCCATTGAGAGAAATAACATGCAGCCTTGTTTACAAGTTCGAACATTGGATTATTTTAATGAAGACACATTTCAGTTGAATAAATTCAGTTGTACAACTGACTAGGAAGAGGGAAAGGGGGATTCCTAGTCAACTGAAATGTGTCTTGAAATGCATTCAACCCAACCCCTCTGAATCAGAGAGGTGCAGGGGGCTGCCATAATCAACATCAACGTCTTCGGCGCCAGAGGAACAGAAAGTTAGCTGCCTTGCTCAGGGGCAGAACAGATTTTTACCTTGTCAGCTCAGGATTCGATCCAGCAACCCTTCGGTTACTGGCCCAACGCTCTAACCACTAGGCTACCTGCCGTGGTCTCCAGGACCAGGTTTAAGGGGCCTCTCACCTTCTCCTCCTTGCCCACACACACCAGCTTCATGATGCACTGAGTCTTCCTGGTGGTTATGGCGTGATACATGGGAGTGAAGGAGGTCTTGTAAGACTTCACATTCTCCTTCCCCCTGTTTTTAATCGCCTCCTCTGTAACACAAGGAGACCAAATGTAAGACCATCAGCTTCTCTACTAATGAAAAACACAAACACAAGGTTGCGTTCCAATTGGCACCCTATTCCCTAAAAAGTTTGCTACTTTTGACAAGGGCCCGGTTTTCCAAAAGCATCTTAAGGCTACGTTCATAGTAAGAACCTTCGTAGGAGCATCGTTAACTCTCCAAGCTGTTTCCCCAAAACTATCATTAAAGTTGCACTTGAATACACTGGTTATTTATTTTAATTTTGCCTCAATATAGTTTATGATGTGTAACATGTGCACAATGATGTCTTGATATAGTGAATTATTTTAGGGTAAGCATTAGAATAATATTTGCAGCCATAGGCGATAACATCTTTCTCGGCGCTGATCCGTCATCAGTATTGTGGAATAATTCTAATGTTAAGGTAAGAGTCCAATGGAGAAAGCCGATCCGAGAGCAGCGATGCCTTTCTTTCAATCCTACCAGTATCCACACTATGCCTCAACGATGCACTTAGCAAACATTCTCTTTGCATGGTTTTTGGGAAATGCGTGTTACAATGCCATCCGTTGCAGGAAAGACGCATTGTTAAAACACTTGTAAGCCTAAATTCCATTGCTATTGGGAAACCGGGCCCAGGCTGGTTATTTATCCAACAGACTGACAGAGAAACACGCCAACTCATCCCACTTCAGCGGAGAACATTTACAATATGGGGAACCATCCACCTGAGGACTTCTTTGCTAAGAGCGCACTCACCTTCCTGTGAGGCCCACCGTGCCGATGGGTGGGTGACTGAAAACTACCGTGGGAATGTTGGAGAAGTCGACCTTGGCATCCTCCTTGCCGTCAAACAGTCTGTGTGCCAGCTTTCTGCCCGCTGCAATGGCGACTGCCCACACCCAACAGAAAAAATGTCCCACTTGAGATTTGCAATGCAAAAATGTGTCTGAACTATCAACGGTACACTGTGAGATTATATCTATAGTTATCTTCTTCCTTATCCATTACAGACAATCTATTCACATTCAACATGATTCTTAGGTGAATTGCAAGCTGTATACAGTTGAAGTTATGTCTGTAACTAGACACAAGTATGGTTCAAAATGGCCACTTTTTTGTCTGCCATACTCCTGATGTGTATTAACAGCCTACCAGGAGTAAGGAGGGCCTTCCCGCACACGTCTCCTACAGCATAGATCCCTTGGCGAGTGGTGTTCTGGAACTCATCTACAACGATGAAGCCTCTCTCATCAATATCCACACCCTGTCGAACAAGACATCCAACCTTCAGTAAGCCGCCACATCCCATACACAGGGTTTGTACTTTATATTGAAATCTTTGGGACTATTATTCACAACACTCATACATTTAGCTCTAGCTGCTTTAAAACATGACATTTCTCTTTTTGCAACATCTGAGAAAACAGTGAGCAATGCAGACAATGGAATCGCAGTGTACAGCATTCCAAACTCGTTTCTGAATCCCTTGCCACGTACTGAAACTATAAAAAGGTTTTAGCAACATCTCCACATTTTTTTCTAGAGACCTTTGTAAACAGTCTGAGGAGTGATCCTCACCATCTGGCTGAGGTTGAGGCCGGCGGTGTTGGGCTCTCGTCCGATGGCCCATAGCAGACAGTCTACCTCCTGGATGGTGCCGATTTTCTCCTCCTCGTTCTTCTTCTCTGGGTCTTTGGTGACCAGTGTGACCTCCAACAGGCCATTGCCTGTCTTACTCACCAACTTCACCTGACAGCAGACACAGGTTATAGCAGACTATCAGTATGTTTCAGGGGATCAATTTGAGCAAGGCAAGGTGCAGAATCACTTGATCTTGAGGATCACATAATGAGTAGTTATTTGGGATGTAAGGTAGCTAGTAATTCTGCGTAGTCTGCCTATAACCTAGTTGATCTCACCGAAACAATAATGACCACTTTGGGATAACAGTGGAAGGACAATGTGCATGTTATACATATATTCATTGACAAAATGTTGGATGCATTATAATCATAGAAATGTTAATGGTCAAAATGGTTGGATGCATTATAATCATAATGTTACTCAAAACAAGAAAAATAGTAGTTATAGACTATCATCATTAAAGAAATGCTTTTACCTGAGTATTTTTCCACAACTCTATGCCAGAGTTCTGCAATTCTTTGGTGCAATTTGAGCTTATCAAGGTGTCGAAGTTTCTCAACACCTGTAGGGGAAAGGTAAAAAGGATTAGACATGCCCTCTTGTGGCCACCTCCTGTACATGCCACACCTCTAAAAACTTTCACTCGTGTTTGTGGGATGATATATGGGCCAATGTCTGCCTGGATTGGTTCTTACCCCTGTCTGACGACATATGATGGATGTTTTGGACCCCAGTGTGGAAAGGATGCCAGCCATTTCCACAGCAATATATCCAGCTCCCACTATGACGCTGCGCCTGTTGGGAGGAAACATTTAAAAGGATGAAACACAAACTTACACAACACAATCTGTCAAACAGCCAAGCCAAGATATCAATATATCTGATGGAAATTATTGTCATTAAACTTACTTAGGAAGGCTTTCAAGTTCAAAAAAGCCATCACTGGTGATGCCAAGACTTGCCCCTGGAATTATATGAAAAGTTAAAGCTAGAATCCTTAAAGGATCTCTCCACCCGTTTCACTAAAAAGCTAAGGGTTGGGCCTGGAGAAATGTACGCACTTTCAAATCATAGACAGAACTGTTTGCAAGGGCTGACCGTCCTTAGTGTCATAACTATCGTTTTAACCATGTTTTGAGGCTATACAGTGTTTGTTGACATTTACTTTGTTTACAAACATTGTAGTAAAACAAGCTTATATTTTGGGTTCTGACCGGTATGACAGTTAAACTAAGCTCATGAGGCATTTATAAGTTATATTCTTCAAGAATTAATGGGTATAATATATATATATATAATTAATTTATAAGTCCAAAAATGAATGCAGCAAATAAGGATTCTAGCTTTAACCAAGCTTATTATTTCATTTTATATTTGAAAAGCACGATTTCTTCATGATAAATAAAAATTCTGTGAAAATAATTTGATAAAATAAAAAGAAAGATTCATGTTTACAATTTGAACAGCAACAATGAGCATATAGCAAACGTTTAGGTATAGCAATTTTACATAGTAGACTGCAATACCTTAATCGAAAGATAAGTTATACTTTAAAGCTACAATATGTAACTTCTTGGGGGACCCCACCAAATTCACATAGAAATTTAAGTTATAGATATGTAATTCTCATTTTGAAAGCAAGTCTACAAAGCGGTAGATCTTTTCAGTGCTTCCCGTTCTTAAGTTTCCTTTTAGCGTCTTTTACCAGCTTCAAACAGCTGAAAATACAATATTTAGGGTTATGGAAAATATATTTCACAGTGGTTTAGATGGTAAAAGGATTCTCTACACTACGCTTGCTTGTTTTGTCACAAACTGAAATTTGGCGAACTATTCAAATTTTTTAGCAACCAGGAAATGGCAGAGATTTCTGCATAGTGCATCTTTAAACTAAACACAACTTTTCAAACTTAACGAAGACCTCATTAACCCTTTCTGAAGCTTAAACAGACACAAATTACATGCTAGATAAAGAATGGCAAAAGGGTTGTCGCTTTTCACAAATAACTTTTTTAGGTTGTTGTTCATTTAAATATGCACCCTAGGTCATACCGCAATGTTTAGGCATTTCGCTGCACCTTTTATACCTGCTGTAAACTGTGTACGTGACAAATACAATTTAATTGTGTAGTCTTACCTGGCACATCACTGTCACTCAAGACAGAAGGGAACCCTCCTGTGGCAATGAGGATATGAGGCGCGGTGTACTTCTTCCCATTCACCTCAACAGTGGGGTCAGGGCCGTCAATGAACCTGGCGTGACCCTGAATCGTTTCAATTTTAGCCTATGGGAGACGACCAGTTACCATTCCGTTCCAGGTGCAAATATGTGAACAAAAACACAATTGTCATAAATATAGGCTATTATGGTGCATGTCTATGCAAAACCTGTTTTATGGATGATGAGGGAAAGCAAAATATACACTCCAGTCAGTGAACTGGTTTAAGCTTACCTTGTCAAGATTGTTGCGATAGATGTTATTAAGCCGACTAACATATGCATCTCTTTTGGTCTTAATAGTTCTGCACACAAAAGAAAAAAGGACTGATTACAGAACTGGAGACATTTTCCTCTTAATTTGTGCTCCCGAGTGGCGCAGCGATTATTATCAATTACCCCAGTCAAAACTGATATTAATGGATGACATTATTATCACCAATGATTACTGATGTGTTCCCGAGTGGCGCAGCGGTCTAAGGCACTGCTAGAGGTGTCACTACAGAACCTGGTTCGATTCCAGGCTGTATCACAACCGGGCGTGATTGGGAGTCCCATAGGGACAATTGGCCCAGCGTCATCCGGGTTAGGGTTTGGCCGTCATTGTAAATAAGAATTTGTTCTTAACGGACTTGACTAGTTAAATAAAAATATATAATTCATTAATTCATTTTATAAACACAAATTTCTAAATATGTTCCAATGTTGCACATAATGTCAAAATGTGAAGTTGGTGCGCTCACAGAAAAGCTTGACGGCATAATAATAATTTTAAAACAGCATGTTATGTTGCACATGACAAATAAAATGATATCAGTTTTAACTGGTTGTGGCCACTTCCTTAGTCTACCCTATCACTCCCAGTCACATGGGTAACACAATCTGTGTGGAGTTCTTTGCGTTAATCTATTTGGCAACTGAAGGCTAAGGTTGGGCAACAGACTGCTATGTAAACTGAGAACGGGATGGGGAACAAAAGGAGCATGACTTGCAGATAGTTCAAATAACAACATCTTAACAAAGCCTCTGACTTATCTTACAGGTCAGTTCATGAAAAATCTGCAAATACTCATCATGAATTTGCCATTTCACATCAATAGAAATGTGTGGTATCCTTTCACACGCACACCCATGAACGCACACAAACACCCCCACATGAAAGAATGAGGAACCAAAGAAAAGGCTGGCCTTGTGCAAGAATATCACATTAACACGTCAATGCGAAAAGAAACTAGAAATGGTGTGTGAGGGCTCTAACTAAGTTGACAGGATGCAGTAATTTAAGGTGTGAGAGGACAGGCTGATGTCAGAACAAGTCCATCAACTGTGGCGACCTCAAGTCAGATACTTACTCCCAGCTGAAGTGAACGTGTCCGCCATCAAAACCATAGTCAGAGTGATCGTGGAGATATTCTGCATGAACTGCAGCATTCCACATAACCTGAGACCAAAAGCAAACACTTAATTGCGGGATCACATTCTTCTGGCCCTTTCTATTACTGTACCCTACAAATACCTATAAATAGTGTGTGTTTAATGAATGTGTATTCAATATTCCACACACACAGCACAAAACTTACTCTACTAACAGTGCCTAGGCTACTTACACCCCCCCCCCCCCAGGAGGCTGACTATAAAACAATACCTTCTTAGGGACACAGCCGACATTGACCTAAAGAAGAAAAGGAGAAAAAAGGCGACAAACATGAGCATGACTAAAAAACAAGCGAACACAGGAAGTGTCAAGTCCTTCAAGGAATTAGTTAACTGCATTGCATCATTAAATATCTAGTAATTGAAATATAATAGCAATGTATGAAAAGGAACCATCCATGCTCCTACCAAAGAAACATGGATGTGTGTGATTGATGTTGAGACACAAAGCAATGGGAGCCGAATAATCGTCTTGCATTTTGCAAGAATACTGGCCACAGCTCTGAAATTGCATTGCACCAACACAGATTGTTGAAATTCTGGTATGTTGTGTGGGAGAGCAATACTTTTGACCAGGGATGGGCAGCTTTTGTAGGATTTATTTTTATTTTTATATACATGCTTTTGGGGGAGGACTCAGTCAGGGTCTCTACTTACTGTCGAGAGTTAGAATACACAAGATTACATTTTGAAATTTGGTTGTGCATCAGCAGTTACTTAATTAGCCCATGTCAGCTAACATTTTTTAGATTGGTAAATTAGTCAAGCTATCTAAACTTGTAGTAAGCATGGTCAAATTACCAACCGGGTTGGGGCCTACTGATCGTCAGTTCTCATATTCATACACATGGCAAAATGTCTAGAATTGCAGGAAATTAGCTGTAAAACTGCTATTTTTTTCTCTCCGCCCCATGGCAAAATGAGTAGAAAAGAATGACATTTGTTTAAAATTGCGAAATATTCTCTCCGCCCCATGGTAAAATGTGTAGAATTGCAGGAAATTAACTTGAAATTAAAGGTTTCTCTTTGCTGTCACAGAGGAGCTGCTAAAATGTTTTCCTTGTGGCCCCCACCTTCATCAAAGTTGCCCATCCCTGCATTATACACTTTAGCTCAAAAGATTGTACAATTCATTACAGCTATATAAGGTAGACCAGGCTTTACGGATGTGGTAACTTTAATAGCTTATCTTCCATAGACTGAAATGTGGAGAAGGGGGTGATGAACACCTGTGGCCATAACTCTAGTACTGTTAAACAAAATGATTATGTACCAGTAGAATGCTCGTGCGCTGGATTGGTGCCCATTGCTTTTAACTCTAACAAACCACAACATTGTGCACAAAAACATCCCACAAAAAGAGTATGGTCTCGAGGCTTCGCAATGAATCCGTTAACTACACGTGACAACTTTACAGAATATCAGAGACTGAACAGTGGAAATTAGGCCTATGCGATGTAATTTCAGAGTTGCTTTTTGAACTATTTATATAAGTACAGTGGCTATAACCAGGATAACTTTTTTACTCACACAGGTACCTCCGAGTTTGTGACTCTCGACCACCGCGGCAGTGGCCCCGAGCTCCGCTGCCCTGCGTGCACCGGCTAGACCCCCAGATCCCCCTCCAATCACTAGAAAATCGAACCGGGTTGTTGCATCTGAGGCCATACTCCGACGGATAAGTTTGTGTCTGTAGGAGGGTGGAAGCAATCGCCGGAGTGAGAAAAGAAGAACTTGCATCCGGGCAAACGGTATTATTATTGCCATAACCAGGAAGCCCGCACACCACCGGACGCAGTTGTTTGGGCGAATGGGAGGGTCAATCCCCGAAGTGAAAGCTAGTGCTTAGTCATTGTGAATTGCAACAATGGTCTGTAAATCCCAGAAACTATTTTAACATAGTCATGGTGATGTGCAGTCTATTAGCCTACAATGATAGGCTAATCTTACAATATGTGATATGAGGAGCACTGACGGAATGAATGGTAAATGAATATCAAAATATAGGCCTAGTCTACCCTTTTTAATGGAAGGATAATACCTATATAATATCAGCAGTGTCATCATCCTAAGGGCTATCTTATATGA